>NW_004955407.1:36677978-36703838 GCF_000276665.1 Chinchilla lanigera | reverse complement strand
TATGAAATGTTTGCCACAAACAAGCTTAATAATGCCCAGCCCTTTTTTTTTTTTTTTTTTTTCTTTAACCTTAACAAATTTTTCCAGTACTGGAGATTGAACCCAGGCCTCCTTCACACTGCACTGTAATCCCAGCCTCTTTTTTAATTTTTTTTCTTTTGAAGGAGAATCTTCTTGTCTTTTGGGGCCCGAGTTGCTTATTTTCCCAGGTTGAGCTCAAACTTGAGATCCTTCCGCCTCCGCCTCCCAGAGGGCTGGGATTACCAGCATGTGCCACCACGCCCAGTTGTATCAGACTTCTTTGCCTAAGAATATGCATGTAAATGTAAACCACTTGCAACTTCCTCCGATCGCAAGAGGGCAAGGATTGGATTCCTTTCTTACAGAGAGTTGTTACAATGTAAGCCAAACGATCAAAGCGTAGTTGTTACAATGTAACACAAACAATCAATGCATAACCATATAACATTTTGGTAAATAACTGTTAACTATTCTATCAGTTTCACCAATACTGAAATTTGATCAGAAATCTATGTCTTAGGAATGTGGACAGGAGCTCTTGCATTAGTACCTATTGGTTACGCCGAATACCGGGTTTGCTTTGGCATCATGGTGCACATGTAACGTGCCTTGACTGCTCCTCTCCCGTCCCTGTCCTTCCTCCTCCCTCTCATCCCTTTTCCCTTTCTCTAAGTTTCTCTATGACCTCATACTGTCGTTTTATAAGTGGGAATTGCACTGGTCCCTATGGCACTCTTGGTAATATGGGCATTTAACAGTAGTCATCCTGCCGGCCCATTCATCCTGTCTTCTGGTGTCGCCTACAGTTTCTTTCTCCGGTGTTCTTGTTTTCAGTGTAGCGGTCTCTCACTTCCTTGGTTAGGTTTATTCCTAGTTTTTTTTTAAGCTGTTGTGAATGGAAATGTTTTCCTGACTTGTTTCTCAGCAGGTTCGGTATTGGTATATAGAAAGGCGACTGATCTTTGTATGTTGATTGTGTATCCTGCCACTTTACTGAATTGATCAGATTGAAAAATCTTCCAGAAGAGTCTTTAGGGTTTTCTAAGTATAGGGTCATGTTGGAAGGGTGATGTGGTTTTCTTTTTAGTAACCCTTTAATTTCTTTCTCTTATTTAATTGCTCTGGCTAAAATTTCTTTTTTTAGTTACATTCACTGGTGCAGGTTAGGTACACGTAACGATCATATTCATCAGGGGGAATTGGGACCCGTACACGACCTATTTTGATTCCTCTTTTTTTTTCCCCAACCTCCTCCCCTCCCTTCAATCCCTCTTCCCCTCTGTATTTACAGAGCTTTGTTTCCATTTTATCCTTTTTTATCCTTTTTTTTCCTTTTCCCTTCCTTCCCCCTTCTCCATTCTAGCTCCTCTCTCCTTTTGAAAAATGTCTTCCCGTTTCACAGCACCTATTGTACATTTTGGTCCTTATTTACTCTTTCAGTTTCTCACACAAGGGAGATGATGCGAGTTTACACAGGTGAGTCCAGTGTATTACTTGTGTATGGTCTCAGGTTGCATCCATTTGCCTAGCAATGTCTCGGGTTTATCCTTCTTTATGGCCAAGTAGTAGCCCATTGTATAAAAAGACACATCTTTTTTATCCATTTCTCAGATGATGGGCATTTGGATTGTTTTCAGGATCTAGCTATTACAAACTGTGCTGCTGTAAACGTGGGTGCACATGTATCACTGTGGTATGATGTTTTTAATTCTTGTGGGATGATACCCAGAAGGGAAAGAGCTGGGTCAAAGGAGACCTCCAATCCTAGTTTTCTGAGGAATCTCCACATTGATTTCTATAGTGGTTATACCAGTCTACACTCCCACCAACAGTGAAAAAGGGTTCCTTTTTTCCCACAGCCCCACCAGCATTTGTTGTTGGTTGATTTTTTGGTCACAGCCATTGGTTCTGGAGTCAGATGGAATCGCAGTACTGCTTTAATTTGCATCTCTCAAACGACCAATGATGCTGAACATTTTCTCATATATTTATTTACCAGCTAAAATTTCAAGTGCCCTATTGAACAGAAGTGATGAGAGTGGATTTGTCTTTTCCTGATTTTAGAGGACCTCCTTCAGTTTTCCCCCACTCAGTATGATATTGGGTTTGTCATATGTAGCCTTTATTATACTGAGATAGGGTCTTCCTCTCCCTAGTTTCTTCAGGACTCTTATCATAAAGGGATGCTCAATTTTGTATATGCAAATCAATAAGTGCAATGTACCACACACACAGAACTAAGATAAAATCACCTGATTTTCTCAACAGATGCAGAAAAAGCCTTTGGGCCTTCTACTTCTATTCCAATCTTTTATTAGTTAGATATAAGCACTGGTAATCACGATTCTTCAGTTCAGAAAGAAGAAGCAAATAAATATTGGTAGAGAACATTACACAGTGCTTTGAGCTCCCATAGAGTCTTTCATTCTTTAAAAAGTAATCAATTATCGGTTAATTATGAAAAATATTTCTAATGATCCAGAAGTTGACAAATGAGTGAGGCTCTGTTTCGTTGTGTGGAAAGCAAACCATGAGAACCTTCCCAGCTTACAAAACAATTGTTTCTAGTCACATGAGCCATCGCATCCCCAGCTACCGGGAGGGCACTGAAAGGTGGGGGTCATCAGGGATTGTCGAATGACCGCTAGTCACGTGTTACCCTGACAGTTAGAGGCACTTCTTTGGCTAGATGTTTTCCAAACATCTCAAAACATAGAAATGTTATTAATTTCAGTAGAGTTTGCTAGGGAAAAGTTGAGTACAGACTTACAGTATTTGATCAAATGCTGGTGAAAGGACAGGAGAAGGTTTCCCCGGAAGTGAGGCCAGATCCTGGAAACACGGGAGGGCTGTCTTACTGCGGACCCCTGCGCGCCTTGCTCACAGGTGGTCATGATCTCTAGGTGTGGCCATTTGCCCCTTCTCAGCAAAGAAACAAGACTTACCACAGTCTCACAGAAGCAATCTGTGCGTCTCTGCAGTGAGGTCACTCACCAGTATGCCCTTTCTACTCCTGGGGGTGGTGCACAGGGGTGGGAGCAGCCTCCAAAGCCAGGGGGCCCCAGCATGCCTTCACCGGTCCCCAGCATTCCCCACACAGGTGAGCAAATAGGCTTGGAGCCCCAGGTGACAGGGGCACCCTGTGCAGGAGGTTCGGGTCACCCCCGTGGGAACAATATATACTGGGAGCCCCGTAGAGCTATAAAAAAGGCAAGGTCCTTAAAGGGAAGTTGGTGTCTCCCATCTGCCTGGTCACTGTACAGAACAGATGAATTCAGAGCACGGCCCTCAGCCCCGGGAACCCCTACTCCTCATGCTTCCCTTTCAGAGAGAGTGTGGGAGATAAGTGGAGCCCCAAAGCCAGCCTGTGGCTGAGGCCACTTGATTTAAGGGTGTCTCTGCACCCCAATATTTTTTACTTTGTCCGGGACTCTGGAGGCTCTTCCTGCGTAGATCACTGATGCGGCGCCTCGTTCGTTCTGGGTCAAGCGGGAGGGGATAGACTGTGAGAGAAGTGAGACAAGAGGCCACAGGTGTGCACACAGGTGTGTCTGGGACAGGCCTCCTGGGCAGCGAGCTCTGTACATGAGTGCCACCTACGCCACCGCGCCAAGCTCCAGGGAATGGAGACATCACAGCCCCCAGAAGCCAGGGGGCCGGCCTGAGCCCAGGAACCCTCCCTCAGCCTTCCCTCGGCTCTGTGGACGTCAGCTCCTGTCTGCTTTTCTGCCCTTCCTTTCATCCACCCTGATCATGCTCTGCCGCCTACACTGTTACGGCACAGCTAGAATTTTGAATCTTTCAGAGATGCACAGCTTTCCAGGTTCTGCCGATAGCTATGTTGCCAGACACAAAAGTGCTTCTGGCCTTTTATTAAAAGGTTCGAATCATTGCCCATTGGGAAGAAGCCCAAAGTGGACAAAACCAAGCCCTGCAGCGGCAACCTCTAGGAGGAGTCCTTAAGTTCGTGGTGGCTCCCGTGCCTGAGCCTGACAGTGGCCCGGATGGTGCACAGGTACGCCCTGGACATCGTCTCCTTGACTCTCACAGCACACAAGGAAACTGCAGCTGTAGCCCTGAGCCTCCCGACTCTCCGCCCCCACGGCAGTGCTCTGGGACAGTGCGCCCCCTGCCGTCCTCAAGGGTCGCTCCCACTCACTGCTCTGCTCTCTCCCCTTGTGCTTCCTCTCTCGCTCCTGTTTTCCATGTCCCTCTCTCCTCTCCAGCCCTGTCTGCAGCCCTTGGGTGTGTGGAGGGGTGGCCTCTGTCCCCACCCACTCGGGACGAGAGCCTTGCCAGGCCTTACCCCCTCTGATCACACTGTTCATTCACATCTGTGACCTATCTGCGCTGTCAGTCCCCGGTTAGGAACGCAGCCTCAGGATTTTCCCATGGTGCCTCTGGCCTATGCTGTCCGTCTTATATCCCGGCTTGTGTGACACACACATGCATGCATGCACACCAGTTGCTACACGACCTCTTCGGAGGTCCAGCTTAGCGCTCGAGTCGCCCCGACCTTCTGTTCTCCACCTCTCTGCAGCAGTTGCCCTGTGCTCTCCAGCCCCAGCCAGCCTCTCCTGCGCACCTTCTCTGGTTCAAGTTCAGTGGGAAGGGGCTAAAGTCCTTTCCTGGGCTCCTCTGAGTTCTAACAATCCCACCATTCCCGCCAACTTGTGACCCCAGAAGGCAGATCCCCAAATCCCTACAACCAGCTCTTGCATGAGTTCACGGTCCCTTGGGCAAGGCACCTCATCTCCTAAAAAGTTTGCTCACCAGAGAAATGGGAAAAGAAAGAACTACCCAGCCCGCACTTCCCTGGTGGTCAAGAAGGTCAAAGCAGACAAAAGAGGTGGGAATGGCAGGTCCACAGAGAGAGCCCAGGACCCGCTCCAGGACACACGCAGCTCTGGCTGCTGTTCTCGGGGCATGGGGCGATGGGCCTGTAGTCATCACTGAAAGCATTCTGAGGTGATGCCGAGACATTTCTCCCCCACTGTGAGCGCGGCAGGGAAATGTTAAACACAGTCAGGGTAGTGGAAACACTAACAGTAGCTCCATCTGTTGGGTGCTGGGTTCATTCTTATTCCTGGCACCTCCAGGAACATAAGGGCACTGGAGAAGTGTTTGTCACTGAATACATGAATGAATGAATGAATGAATGAGTGAATGAGCAAATGGATGAACAAATGAATGAGGCACTGTGGCCAATACTATATATATATAATCCCTAATCCTCATGAAAGGAAGGAAAGAAGGAAGGAAGGAAGAGATGAAAGAAGGAGGGAGGGAGGGAAAAAGGAAGAAAGGAAGGAAGGAAGGAAGGAAGGATATTCCACTCAGTTTCAGAGAGGTGGCAAATGCTGGCCAGGGTCACTTTGCTAGAACTCTTACCTTGGACTTTCCAACCTGATTCCAAAACTTCTAGGGGTGTCTACAACGCGTCTTGAGCCACTTTGAACTCCATTGTCTCTACAAGGGTGAGATGGCTACACAGTTTGAGTGCTGTGTTTTTATATTGTGGGATCATTTTACCCAATTTTTCTTTTTTTATTTTAAAAATAAAAGGAGGAAAACATTAACAGACAGCAACCTTTTAAAAAATAGCAAAAGAATAGTACAGATAATACAGAGTTACAAACAAAGTGGTAGGAAATTAACAATGCTTGTTGTATTACACATTGATATCTTCAGAGTGGTTTCTCATGAAAACAAATAGAGACATGCAATATTGATAAATCAAGGACTCACTGACCATTTCTTTCAGCAAAGGAATAGAAGACAGTAGAACAACTATGTTAACTATCCTGCATATACATACATACAAAATACCCAATTTTTCTAAAAATTGTTATAACTAAGAAAATGTGTCTCTAACTTCCTGTAGAAAGTACTTTGATCACTGAAACAGGTCATACATTCTTACCTCATGTACCTGGATAAAAATAAAAAATATTACATCAGAGAATAAAGGAAGATAGTTAAATAAATGCTTTTGCACAGAACTCTATAATTCAGGCACTGTGCCCAATACTATATACTATATATGCATATATGTAAATATGACTTCTAATGCTCATGAAACAGGAAGGAAGGAAGGAAAAGGAGAAGGGAGGGAGGAAGGAAGGAAGGAAGGAAAAGGAGAAGGGAGGAAGGAAAGAGAGAAGGAAGGGAGGGAGGGAGGAAGAAGGAGAAAGGGATGTTGCCCTCAGAATTAGAATTACTAGAATCACCGCTCAGCTGGAGCTGGGCTGGGGAGAGACTGAAAAAGGGGGAAATGTAGCAGACAGCGATGGGAACCCCACAGTACCATCTGTCCTGAAATCAAAGGCCGGTTGATAGTGGAAATCTCCCCTAAAGCATGGAAACGCACTTGCGTTATTTTTAAAGCACATTTAGAAAGCTTGCCTCTGCCATCAGTCATTTCCTCCATGCCCTCCTTGAGCATTTTAGTGTGTCCCTTCTTTTGCCAGAACCTCCCAGAAGAGAACTGGTGTCAACAAGTCCCCGGCCATCGCCACCCTTAAGTCCTGTGCCCTCTGGCATGGATGGGGACCGTTCACGTATTCAGCTTCAAGCACCGCCTCAGTCCTATCAGTTTATAGCCTTCGCTTCAGCCCTACCATAAAGCCTGCTAATTTTCATCGATTGTACTTCAAAACCATCCTCACTGCCTTTCCTCCCTTCACTCTCTATCCAGCGTAAGTCCCAAGGTCTACGGATTCACCAAAGTTCTTGCCCCAGGGCCTTAGGTTCCCTTTTCATTCTTTTGTCGTTATTATTGAACAGCCTGGAAAAATGACAGCCCAGAAGGAGCTCAGCACTGACCTTCCCCAACCCGCACATGAGCAGCCAACCTGTGCTGGATAACGCCATGCATACCGCACAAATCCGTGGAGCCCAACCTCACACTGACCTTCAACACTGCCCCATAGTTCACCTCCACTTCTCTGGGTAACTTGCTCTCCAGGGTCTGTGGTGAGCACCTCAAACTCTTTCCACACATCCCCTCTCAGCAAACGTCTCCCTCTTACCTCACAAGGGAAACCGAAGGCATCGGTGAGAGCCTGTCCTCTTGGATATTCCCGGTGACCCAAACCTCTCCTCTTGGACGTTACCATCCTTCCTCCACCTGAGACCATTCTTTTCTCCCCTCCACTGCAGTCCCTTTCTGTAGAAGTGGACTCCTACTCCTGTGCGTTGGGCCCCATGCCCTCTCATCTGTAATGAAGGTGACCAAGTATCCCAGTTGGCCAAGGCCAACCAGGTGTTTATACCAAAGTCCTGGGCCCTCTTAGTCCTGGGCAACCCAGAACACTCAGTCCTGCTAGGACACTATAAACAATCCCTTCTTTCCCCTAAATATTCAACTTGCCTCTTGCCAATAAGTTCTTTGCTTGGGTGTGGGATGGTGCGCAAGTCTCTCCCATTAGAACAAAAAAAAGCAATACAAAAAGCTTTCTTGACTTCTACAGTTCCCCACCAACCATGGTGCTCTTTCTCTCTCCTTCCCTCCACAAGCAAGTTCTTCAAGAGTTGTACGCATTTCTGCTCCCCACTCACCACCCTCTTGTCAGCTTTCCAACCTTGTGGGTTTCTGGCAGATGCTCCACTAACAAGTCCTACCCAGCTCATCAATGGCTTCCAGTCTTTGTGTCCACCAAACTGGTTCCAGTCTTCAGTTCCTGCATCCCTCCAGCACTTTTTGATGGGTCCCTCTTCCTTCTGGAAACTTTGTCCTCCCTGGGAGCCTCTGATGTCAAACATTCCCGCTTTTCTGCCTCTGTCTGCTTTTCAGGCTCTTGTCCAGACTCAAACTCCTGTAAGAGATATCAGCCAGAAGATATCAAGTTTCCTAAGGTTCAACCTAGGCTGTCTTCTTCCTCACTCTTTTCTGCCTCTGGCTCTCAATTCCCTCCCAGAACTTCGGTCACCATACATCAATGACTCCCAGACTTGCCTCTAATCCAGACCTGTGCTTTAAGTTCCAGAATGCTTTGTCCAACCGCCATTTGACAGTTCTTAGAGCTTAAATGTCACATCTCTGTAGCTCAGTATGTCCAAACTAAACTCTCAAACATACCCCTAAAGTCAGCCCTCTCTTAGGAGTTCCTATATCTTAGCTACTTTCTTTTCACTGAGGCACAATACTCAATACCCACAAATCTAAGGAAGAGGGGTTTATTCTGGCTCTCAGTTTGTAGAGGTTTCAGTCCACAGTCAGCTGGCTCCAAGGCAGGGTGGCACAGAGGAGGGGCATGGCAGAGGAGAAACAGTCCATGGCAGGGCTGCAGGAAGCAGAGAGATCTAGGAAGGAAGGAAGGGCATAGGCACTTTTAGGCCGTGTTCCGAAGTGACTCACCTCCAACCAGGCTTCACCTCCCAGCATCATATTTAGCTACAAACTCACAGTGGACTAATCCACGGTGAGTATCATGCACCCATAATCTAATCAGCTCCAAAGCTCCGTGTAGGAGTGCATGAGGCTCTGGAGGCACATCTAGATCTAAACCACAACCTCATATATTAGTGTACTACCATCCATCTAGTTGCTCAGTCTAGAGGCCTAGAAATCATCTAAGGTAGCTGCATCCCCCCACCCATTTTGAATCCATCATCAAGCTCAGCATATCTTACATCCTAGCTGTGTTCTGGATCCACGCCTTTCTTCCATGTCCATGACCTCTTCAGTCCACACACTATAATCCTGCCTGGCCAAGAGGAAGCCTCTGACTGCTCTCCCTGCATCCCCTCCACCTCTACTCCAGCCCACTGCAGACACTGAAGCTCAGGAGCTCTTCAAAATGCAGACAGGGTCTTGTCTGCCACTTCCTCAGAACTTCTCCATGGCTTCCTGCAACCTGACATGACCCACCAGCCTACCTGTCCCTCTGCCACCTCTAGTCTCCCTCACACCATCATGACCACCTGCCACCTCCCACCACCGGCCTCTGTGTCCTCATTCCAGTAGCAGCTTTCCCTCCCAGCCCTGGGTGGCCCTAGGTCTGAATGCCAGTGGAGCACTGGAAAAGCCTTCCCTACTCATCCAGGGGTTCAATTCCCTGTCTGCCCCTACGTAGTGTTGTAGTCCCTTATCTTTCTTTCCTAAGACTCATTACAATTTTTCTACACTGATCAAGGTGTGTTGGTCATCTCACTCTACTAAAAATTTCAGGAGAAGAGGGTCTATTTCCAATTTTATTCATTCTTACATCCTGTATCTGGCATAATGTGGGACTCACACAGTAGGTGCTAATACTTGCTGAAATATATACATATATTCACCTGATTTATGATACACTTCAAAATAACAGCCATCATGTAGAGCCAACAGAATTACTAAGCATCCCTCTGTTGTGTTGTTTCCGGGTCTCAGCATCAAGATATTATTATCATCAAGTCTTTCTTGAGCTTGTGATATGCAGAAGATCCAAAGTCATATTGAGGTGATATGAGTGGACTTAGGATAGAGGTACACAAATATACGAGGCATACGTATTGCTAAGCTCCAGGGATAACAGCACAATTGAAGTTAGACTTGCATAACAATTATCTAGATAACAGTAATAAATAAAACAAAAAAAATGGTAGAATGGAAAGCAGGCAGCAGCCTGGGAGTGGTATAGACCATACAGAAACTGGGATTCCTGAAAGAAAGCTGGCTAGGAGGCTCCAAGAAGCCTCCTAAAGATGCTGGATAGAATTTCCTCGGGTGGAGAAGCCATATTCCAGGTGGGTTGAACAGCTGGCCAGGAGGTGTTTACACTGTCAATATCCTTACCAAAGCCCATACCAAGGGTGGGTAAGATGCACCACTACACAGGGTGATCAAAAAGTATAGTGAATGTTTGAATTTTAAAAATTATTATACCAAGCTACGTCCTGCACCTTCAGCCCACTTCCACCACTTGCTTCAGTAGCTTGTCAGGCCCCCAGCAGCCAGAATGGTGCAGCAGATCTATAGCAAAGAAGCCTTTCAGTAAGCTTTGGCTGATGCAGGAGATAAACTTGTAGTAGCTGACTTCTCAGCCACGTGGTGTGGGCCTTGCAAAATGATCAAGCCTTTCCTGCATTCCCTGTCTGAAAAATATTCTAACATGTTGTTCTCTGAACATATATGGGTCAGTTTTCTGGCTCTAATAAGGAAAAGCGTGAAGCCACCATTAAGGAGTTAGTGTAATTGCGTTTTCTGAAGAACATAACCAGCTGTGGGCTGTTTAAAACTTTTAATTTTTTTATTTATAGTATGGAAACTACATACCCAACTGCCATCTGATTAAAAATGACAACAAAATATTAATTTTACCCTTTATAAAAAATCATTATAGGAAAAGACACTTTGCCATGAATTCTTCTTCCTCAGAATACTCCCTCACTTCCAACACACTCATCCTTTCCTTCCTTCCACTTTCTGAAGCAGCTCTGGAGCCCTCTTTCCTGAGTGTCTTTCCAAGGTGTGATAAAAAATACACTGAATGCTGCTGCCAACTGCCGTCCAACCAAAAGGCAAGCTCAGCTTTTAAAAACATAACGCTGTGTCTTCATCTACCTTATTCACCAGATCTGGCACCGTGCAACTACTGGCTCTTTCTTAAAGTCAAAACGAGCATGAGGGGTAAATATTTTAAGTCAGTTCAGGGCATCAAGAGAGCCACAGCAGCATAACTAAAGATACTCAAGAAAGAGGACTCCAGAGCTGCTGCAGGAAGCAGCAAGAATGATGGGATGAGTGCACTCCAAGTAAGGAGTACTTTAAAAGGGATTAACAACGATGTGTCTTTCACTGTAATAACTTTTTAAAATTTAAACATACATCTTACTTTTCATTCACACCTCGTATCTTGTATAGTACGGCTCACAGCAACCTAGAGGTTATCATTTCTCTCTTACAGAGAACTGGGGCTCAGGGAAATGAATGAACTTGCTACAAGTCCTGCACCAAGTGAGAGGCAGAACTAGAACTCGGCCCAGAGGAACTTGGCACTAAGTCCAAGCTCACAAAAATACACCATCCTGCTTCTTCCCTGCCCGTGCCCACCTTGCCACAGCAGAGAGCCCAAGGAAAGGGGGCAGCTCACACCAGACATTGCCCGTGGGCTTAAAGCAGGGCCAGGCTTTATCTAAGACCAGGCAGGACCAGACCCTCAGTGCTGCACACTTCTGTTTTAGAGGACAGCTCCACCAGTCAGGCTGTTCTTAAAAGCTAGGATAAGCTTCTGTGGCTTTTCCTTGGCCACACCCAGGAGAGGAGTCGTGTCTCCCTGCCAGCCCATGCTGCAAATCTAGAACATTCTGTGCACTAGCTGGGGTTTCAGGACGCGCAGCTTTCTGAGTGGCCACTAGCTGGACCAGTCTGCAGGGCCATGGATGATGCTCAAGGGAAGCGAGCCCAGCCCCCGAGTCTCCCCTTGACCCACCGAGCGTTTCTCTCCTGTTGGAATCATGGTCAGGTGGCCAAGATCCAAACTTCTTCTTCTAATATTTTTGCATTCTTTTTTTCATCAGTCCATGTTTGTAGCACATAATGATCACCTTCCTCATGGGGAGTGGGTACAGGTACATGACACAACTTCATTTTTTTTTTTGTCCCCTACCCATGTTTTCCCTCTTTGTTGCTTCCATCTCTTGGTCCCCTTCCCTTCTGCAAAATCTTTACCTCTATTTTTCCCAATTTTTTTTATTCCCTTTCCATCCCCTTCCTCCCTCATCTCTCCACCTCTTGTTCCCCTTCCCATTTGAAAAAAGTCTCCATCTTTTATTTTGCTCTGTATTTAGACTTCGAGTTTCTCTATAGTGAGACCATGCAGTATTTAAGCCTATGTGTCTGATTTATCTCATTTAATATTATGATCTCAAGGGGCAACCATTTTCCTACTAATGATGCAAGTGTATCCTTCTTTAGGGCAGAGTTGTACTCCATGGTGTGTAAATACCACATTTTCTTCATCCATTCATCCACTGATGAGCACATAGGCTGCTTCCTAGATGTAGCTGCTATGAATTGTGCTGCTATAAACACGGGTATGCATGGATCCCTGTAATGTGATGTCTTTAACTCTTTCCAGAAGAAACCTGGAAGGGGAACAGCTGGCTCAGATGGAATTTCTAGTAGTTTTCTGAGGACTCTTCACACTGATTTCCATAGCAGTTGTACCATTTTATATTCACATCAACAGTGTACAAGCATTTCCCACAGCCTCACCAGCACTTGCTGTCATTTGATTTCTTGATGACGGTCATTCTTTCTGGGATGAGATGGAATCTCAATGTTATTTTAATCTGTGTTTCTGTGCTGGCCAGAGACGTTGAATATTTTTCAGGTACTTATTGGCCATGTGTACTTTTTCTTCTGAGAAGTGTCTTCATTTCAGTTGCTCATTTCCTGACTGTGTCTTTTACACCTCACTTAAAAGCAATAAATCAGTCCATATGTCCATCAACAGTGAGGTACGGGGAGCTCCCAGTCCAGTTATTAACAAAAATCTTAAAATTGCATTTGACAGACTACCAGCTAAAATGTGGATTCTACCGTGTGTTCAAAGACTGTGTGATACATCTCAGTTAAATATTTAACTAAAAAAAAAAGGAAAGCTTTACCCTAAATGTCTGGCCAAGGAAAGACACCATAAAATGGACAAGTGGGAAGCAAGGCAAGCAAAAGTCTTTTCTGCCTCCTCAGCAAAGGTGGGGCTGGAGACAAGCAACGGAGGGCAGAGAGGAGAATCGGGTCCAGTTCAAGCAGCTGAGTCCTGGAGAATTTCACAGACTGTGGCCGTCCCACAAAGTGAAGGAAATCTGGGCAAAAGCAAGCACACAGGAGTGCTGTGCAGGGCTGGGGCGTGGAGGCCATGGGACATAATACGCTGTGTCTTCCAACAAGTGATTGCCGTTGTTACCCACAGTCCCCAAGAGGAGAGGCATTGGTCCAGGGGCAGAGGGAATGAAGGAAACTATAGGCCTGGCCTTTGGGAGGGTTTCCCTGGGAAGGGAAGGATGGGCCGGAGAGCAGGCTCAGCTTTAGCTAGTTTTAGGCATCCTGGCAAGTTTGGGGGCATTGGGACTGTCCCTGGTTGTTCAATGCTTGGCCCTGGGATGGCGAGGGCAAGTGGATAGTGAAACCCCATAAAAGAGGAGGCGGGGAGTGCAGGCTGTGGGCTGGTAGGCTAGCATTTGAAAGCTGACCTCCTGAGTGTGTTGTCTGCAATCTCTAGCATTTGGGTCAACAAGAACCCAGATGTCAAAGGGTCAGAATATAGGACCCCTTTAACACCCTAACCCAGAACAAAGCTATTTCTGAAATAGACATGATATCCTGGCCCCCTCCCCACCCGAATCTTACACACATGCACAAACACACACACACCTTGAGCGGGTCTATATATCAGAGGACACTCTCAGAAAGACCAAAAAACGTAGGATCCAAAGAAACAAGCTAGAAAGAACCAACCTCTAATAAGGATAATGACAATAGCCTGTGCTGAATAAATGATATTAAGAACATGCTAAGTGCTCTGTGCCATACTAGATACTTGTGCATTGCTTCACCTACCACATGACCTATCTTCCTCAAACTTGCACAGATGAAAGGGCCCCATCCTTCCTTTCAATCTCATCCGCATGCACAATCTAGTCCACTTCTGGGGAGGCACAGCTGGTAAAATTAAACTCACTGTAAAAATGCGGTGACCCAGAACCCTGGGACCTGCTGTTCCTGCTCTCTTGGGAATTCTGGGCATCCTGGAACATACCAGACCCTCCTCCAGGAAGGGACAGCAAGATAAGAGGACAGAGATTAGCCAGCAAGGAACACGGTGTTGTTATTCACTCCTCCTTGTCTTTATAAGGCAGAACCAAATAAATGATTCCGCTGTGTGATGACTAGCACATCTCTCTGGGATACTAACAAGCTAGAAGTGCAATAGAAATCAATGGGCATTCCTGCTATTACTAGAACCTCACAGTCGGGACAGTACTGGGACACCTCCTGGTGGCGCCTGCACTGATGGATGAGACGTGGCAGGGGTCATGTTGTCACACCAAGTTTTTGTTTGTTCTTGAAAATGGTTGATCTCCTATGCAACACCCAAAACCCATATAGGAAATGCCAAACTCTCCTTGGTTACATTTTTCACCATAAATGGTTGGGAATGAGGAATGTAGAAATTAGCTAGTACATGTGCTTTAAATCAATACCTCAGAACTGGCTTTAGACTGGAGAAGACTCATTCCCAACAGGATGACACACACCTTTACAGGGAGGTGATGATTCCGAGGGCTGGTCTCAGACTCTACACACAAAGCCAGATTCTTGACAAGACAGGAAAGGTTCCAAGTTTGAAGAAAAGATACAGGTTCCTTAGTAGACTCCAAAGCAGACTTTCCTCAATTTCCTTCCTAGTCCATTGTTGAAGAGCCGTGAACATGCAGCATGTCACAGACAGACTGCATACTTAGCTAAACTAGGGGACATCTTGGGGCATTCCCCCCAAAAAGCACTGAATTTGTGAGGGAGCTCTAGAAAAGGCTATCTTGTGCCTCCACGCACAGTGTCTCCTAGTCCAGTAGCTGCCAGCGAAGAAACAGGGTGCCTTGGGTACAACTATGCCCACCTGCTTGGGTTATTTCAGTTCCAGGACCACCTGGACAGAAGCTCCCTTACTGAACACAGGTCAACCAGTTCACTGTCGCCAAGGTCTAGCTGCCTTCCCAAACACACAGGGTGCAAACACTGATTTCCCAAAGTTTGCCTAATGTTTCAAGTTAAGATTGTGTTTTTTAAGTGCTCCTGGAACATCAGACAGATTCATAGCCCTAAAGGGAAGTCAGGGGGCGAGGTTGACATGTTCTGTTCCCTTCCACAAGTAAATTATCCAGTTTCTAAATCGAGCATTGGACACATGCATCTTACACAGCCAAGACCCAGCTCACTTCAGGAAGAACTAAGAAGATGCCATTGCTTTTATAGATTTGTCTCTTCTATTTCCTTCCTGGTTGCTATGGCTTGAGTGTGGCCCCCTAAAATTTATGTGTCGGAATCTTAATTCCCCAAGGTGGCAGTGTGGAGGGTTCAGAGTTGCCGGAAGGGTTGGCGGGTCATGAGAGCAGGGATTAATGCGTTTCTTAGGGAAATGGATCAGCAGCAATGTGGCCCCCTTTCTTTTCCATACCTGCCTGTTTACCCTTCCGCTTTCTGCCCTGAGCTAACATAGCACAGGGCCCTCACCAGCAAAGCAGGGGACCCGAGCACTGTGCCCTTGGACTTCACCCTCCAGAATCCTGAGCCAAAAGAAACCTCTTTTCTTTATAAACTATCTACTCTCCAGCATTTTGTTAAAGCAACAGAAAATAGACTAAGATATTTGCCCTTTGTGAATCTGTCAACCAAAGTTTTGTTTTTTTTAAAGCTATCGCTTTTGGTTAAAAGCCTTTTGAAGGCAGTTTTCCAAAGATAAGCACTGGTGTTCTTGCAGTCAGTGGTCACTCCCAAGCTGCTTCTTCCTGGCCCATCAACCTTGTTCCCTGGTGGGAAGAGCACCTCCCAATCTTCCTGAAAATGATTTTGAGATGAGGATGAAGGAAGGGAAACGTGGCTATTGTTTTGCCCCTATGCCATCAGCTGTGAGAATCTAAAGCATGTCCAAGGCTTTGCTTTTTGACAGGCTATTAACAAGGCCGAGGACAAACAGGTCCTCAGAGAACAGGAAAGTCTATCACTCTGCAGATTGATCAAAAGTGGCTCCCAAGGTGCAGAATGGATGAAAACATAAACAATTATGAAAAAGCAATAAAACTGAAGGATGTTGGGACCAGGCCTAAGAGCTGCTTAATTTTTAGTGACTGTTCTCCAGTTTCTCTCTGCTCCTGGAACATCAGACAGATTCATAGCCCTAAAGGGAAGTCAGGGGGCGAGGCTGACATGTTCTGTTCCCTTCCACAAGTAAATTATCCACTTACTAAATCGAGCATTGGACACATGCATCTTACACAGCCAAGTCCCAGCTCAGTTTGGGGAGAGCTAAATGTTGTTTTAATAAGTGTTAATGGCTTTATGTCCTTTGGCAAATTGAATGCAAATCAGCACAAGTGCTTGCTGTCCAGGGGCCTACAGTCTTAAGAAGACCCTTGTCCTCATTTTCACCCCCAGTTAATTTCCCAGAGTTGAGTTTGCAGTAACAGGGGAGCTACAGAGGAGGTCCCAGGGGAAGGCACAGGGGGTACCAACAGCTTCCGCAAGATGCCAAGTTTAGCTGTCCTTAAAGTGTCCGGCAGGCTGCCGCCTTAGTCCAGAGCTTGTCTGTGATGGCAGAAGGAGACTCAGATATATGTGGGTTCTGCTGCCCTGCAGCACTCTCCCGGCCCTCCACACCTGTCCCTCCCTGGCCCTACTTCCTACTATAGAAGACTTCCCAGCCCTCGAAGCCCAGAGTGAAACCGATAGCCCTTAAACTCATAAATTCTCATGTGAGCCTTGCTCATGTGCAGCTTCCTTGATCCACTATGTTTTCTATGATGACAGCGTTATCTCCCTAACTGGGTCTGTGTCACCGTGAGAGTTATTAGTGTAAGAAATGCTGCTCACACTGCCCGCACATTCTTTTAATGCCCTAAAGTTCTATGAAGCACTTACCACGCTCTGCTCCAGATACTATTAGACAAGACAGATGCCATCCCAGCTTTGAGTTTATGTCTATCAAGGAGTATGGGAATTTTATAAAGAACTACAAACGTGAGCCAGGCATGGTGGTGCACACCCGCAACCCCAGCACTCAGGAAGGTGAGGCGGGAGGGTCACCACGAGTTCAAGGCCAGCCTGGGCTACACAGTGAGTTCAAGGCCACAGCAAGATTGTGTCTTAAAAAAAAATTACAAACATGATGAGCACCAGCAAGGGTTAGCCATGTGAAAGGAGGGTGGGAGAGGAGGAGACCATCCCAGCCAGGAGGTGCAGGGACCCCAGGAAAATACTGTCAGACGATTGGATCTCATTCTATGAGCAAAGCAACTCACTGACAGACTCCAAAGTGGGCACAGAGCATCCCACTCTGCTTTGTGTGACTCTATCTCAAAATGGGTTGGGGTGTAGCTCAGTGCAAAGACCCTGGGTTCAATCCTCACTTACACACACACACACAGTTCCAGATGTTCAATCAACCCTGGGGGCTAAGGAGTTGGACGCAGATACAGGGACGCAATTCTGTCCAGGTTGTGGTACTTCTGGCTGGAATCAATCAGGGTGGCAGGGTGAAGAACAGGCTTAGAGGAAGGAGCATACTGCGTTAAGGGTGTTCACCAAGCCATCGAGAGGAGATGCCAGGGGGACAGGGGTCTGGAGATGAGAGGTGACTTCTGGACCGGAGAAGTAGTTTGAAAGTCAACACACAGCACACCAGGAGTGAATGAGGCCATGCAGGATAGAAAGAATGTAGATGGGAGAGGAGGCCTGAACTCCAGAGGACGACCCCAATGGCCAAGAGGACCCTAGCTCAGGAGGCGGCAGACAAGGTAGGAGCTCCAGAGCTACTTAACTTGTTCCACCACAGCACCTTTTCTTTGAAGACTTTGCTGTCATTGTCAGTCTGTTGCCTGGCCAGGACGGGGGCTCCCCAAGGTGCTGGTTCCATGAGTGGCTTGGTTAGTAGGATCAGAACATCAAAAGTTTGCCCCTACTATGTCTAACTCTGGGTTGCTATGGAAACAATGCAGTCAGTGTTTCAGATGAACTCAAGTCTTCTCAGAAGCATAATGCCTGCCTTTAACTCCCATAAGTTAACAATGAATCTACTAGGATAAGCCATGAGCCCATCTGGAAGACTCTGTCTCTTGCCAGAGCTGCTCCCCGATATCTAATTATTGTTGTAATTTTCAAATCCAAAACTTGGAGGTCGACTTGACTTTTTTACAGACACCTGAGTCCAGTGAAATAAGGCATCTGTGCGCAATTACACTGAGAGCCCTGGGGTCCCGTAGGGTCCCAAGCTTTGTACACTTGCCAGAGATTGGCATTCTCAGGATCTCTCACTCCACCGTCCTCCAAGGGGAAGGTATGTGAGTTATAAATACCCTTTCCTGTTGTGTTTGAGAAGGAAGAGTTTTAAGACTTTTAAGCCAGACCATAAAAATATGTTTTAGGAGAATTTACCATTTATAGACTCAACTCTTGGATGAGTAGATGGAACGATTTCTCGGCAACAAAAACTAACTGCTCTTAACTTCCTATTTCCCAGGAGGAAAGAACAAAAACTTGAATTTGTTGATGAAAGATAACTTAGTCACTTTCAGTTTTCAGCGTGGTTCTTTCTGGTTGATGCTGTCATTCCGTATATTCCCCTCTCCATCCATGGGTGACTGGAACTGAGATGGCTCCATGGCACTTTGCCGGGGGAGTTTGGCCTGAGGACACTCGTTCTCTTTGTTCTCCCTGAAGCACTGGGCCACCCTGTCGAGTTGATGCCCCTGCAGGTCCCCACCATAGTCTAGATGAGACTTGCTCTGTCCTCTTTCCACTGGCCTTACCAGAAAAGGTTCTGGAAATTCCTAGCCTCTGCACCCATGGGACACTGGCACCCACAAGGTATGATCAACAACTACAATGAATGTTTAAATTTTTAGAACTGTATTGCAGTAAAAGGCACATTCCATGCACTCCCCTCAGAATCCTCTGCCTCACTTCCCACACCCACATCCCATGCTTCTTGTCACTTCCTGTAGCAGCTCTGGAGTCCTCTTTCCTGAGTGTCTTTAGCTGTGCAGTCCTGGCTGTCTCAATGTCCTGAATTGATTCAAGCATTTCCTTTTCCGGGTCATCTTGACTTTGGGGAGGAGCCGGAAGTCACACAGTGCCGGATCCGGTGACTAAGATGGATGAGGACACAACATAATGTTTTACGAGCTGCCTTTCTGTTGGGTGGCCCTTGGCAGTAGCACTCACTGTGATTCTGATCACATCTCATAAAGACCCTCAGGAAAGAGGACTCCAGAACCGCTTCAGAAAGCGGCCAGAACTATGGGATAATTGTGTTCAGAGAGAGAGGGAAGATTTTGAGGAACACAGATGGCACAGTGTAATGTTTTTAATTCCAACTTTCTCCATTGCATGCTCGTGCTCATCTGGAGCATCTGGAATGTAGCTCGGCCTCAGGCTGCTGCTGAATACTCAGCACTTCTCAGCACCCAGGGCTGCTCTACGGTCCTGAAATCCTCCAGAACTCCAGAAATAACCCTTAAGTTCCTTCCAGTTCTCCTCAAAGTCTCTAGGATTTTCCCATCTATGGCCTTCTTCCCACAGAAAGGTCAGACCCAGGGCAGGAGTTCTGGGCCCCTTCTCGAAATGCTGGGCAGCATCCAGACCCTGGCACATTCCCAGCACACCCTGACCCTCTCCCCAGTGAAGCTCCCATTTATCTGCTCTCAAGTGGGACAGGAATCCTTCGGGTCTCCTGGCTGTGGCTTCTGGGGCTCCCAAAGTCTTTGTGGTGTTTTGTTTTGTTTTGTTTTGTTTTGTTTTGTTTTGTTTTGTTTTGTTTTGTTTTGTTTTGTTTTCCTCAACAAAGCTTTGCTCCTGTAAATGAAATCCTGGCTTTCCAGGTCACTGTGGACTTCAAGAGTGTCACTCACAGTGTATCACAGCTGACGTGGATGGGCCCCTTTTGTCCCAGCCTCTCTCTACTCACCCTATGGTGTGTCCATTTGGGGCAGCCTCCAACATGGATCATTAGGAATCACAACATGTCTGCCACATTCCTAACGATTTCCTCCACATGTTCATTTGTTCCTCCAGGAAAATCCAGGCTCCAGGAATAATCTAGAAAGTCAGGTTTCCTTGACCAACAGCAAGAGCAGTGAAAACCTACAGGTTCCCTCTGTGCTTTGGACCTCAACATCAGCACAGGCTCATCCTTAGCGTATGTGATTTATCTCTAGGTTGGTCCCTGTCTCCTCCTCACCATCCCCTTCAGAACATAAAAGAAAGTAGATTAAATCAACACCAAGTGCAATTTGGAAGGAGAACTGAAGAAATTTTGTTTGTTATCATTTAGACAATGGAATATGGACCAGTTGCCCTAGACTGTCTTCGTGATAGTTGGAAGTTCATTCGTTCATTAGCATTTTATGAAAATTTACTCCAAGTGGTGTGGAATCCTTGGATCTCTCCCTCCACTAGATGGCTGATATGGTTTGTGTCCAGATGTCCCCCCAAAGCCTCATGTGGTCATAGGACTTTTTCAGAGGTGGCTGAATTGAGAGTGTGCAATGCTGGGATTAAGGGTGGGTGCTTGCTGGATCAGTCCACCGATTGGATTGGGCCACACAAATTATTTTAGGATGCTGCTGACAACCTGGTTTGAATAATCACAGGGCTTGCTGCCTCTTACCAGAATGAAGTTCATAGACAGATGAGGCATCTTCCTGTAGTCAGCTTCCTCTGGCCACCTGATCTCACAGTTCCAGTATGGCCACTGACAAACATTCACTGAAAAGCCATGACTACCCACCTGTCTAAATTCTTTCTCTGGTGAAATTATTCACCACAGAAAATGCCAAATCTCCCCATCTGCCCACCTACTTTACGAAGGAAATGTGTAGTCAGAAATTGCAAGTCTTTCCCGCCATGTCATGATCTACATCTTCCGGTCTTTCCCTGGGCCCCTCACCTTCTCTCACCTCACACCTTTGCCCAGAATCATGAGAAGTTGGTCAGCTCTTCTCCTACCTGTGAATGGAGCCACACCCACTTAACTAGTCCCTGTCTCACCAGTGTTAAACAGGGCCAGACCTCACGTCTCAAAAAATGTCATTCTGCCCACATCCTTCACCAGCGCCTGCCTTCTCTCCTCATCTTCAGTCACATTCTTGAAAAACTTCTCACTAGTCACCCCCACCCCCTTCTCCCCTCAAGGCCCTGCACTGGCTCCCTCTGTACCACTAGCTAAGTTGACTTCTATGTCTGAATCCTATGTGTATTTTTCAGTTTGGTGCGATTTTATCTTTCCTCAGCCTGTGACAGTTAACACTTAGCCTTTCCTGAAACACTCCCTCCTTGGCTTCTGTCAGCTCTACTCTAGGGATGTTCCTCCTGTCTCTTGGTACCTGGGGAAGCTCCTCCTCCTGCCTATCAAAAGGTAAATGTCCTCAGCCTTCCCTCCTTGCTGAGTACCCTTCCCTAGGCCATCTCCTGGGCCTCCACTCCCACCTCTATGCTTCTGGATGTCCTACCTACAGTACTTCTATGGTGTGGGACCAATTTATCCCAGAGGCCTCTGCAATGTTTTTCCATGTCGCAAACTCACAATAGACTTAGCATCTCCAAACCAAATTTCTAATCTTCTCACACTCAAGATTCTCGGTGGGTCCTGAGCATCATTCTTGGCTCCTTCCTCTAACTCGGTCTCATCTATAATTCACTATGGGGGACTGTCCATGAGTGCCTTCATTGCCCCTGCTTCTGTTCTAGTCCCGGTACTGTCATTTCCTCTTTGTACCTCTGACATCACTTCCTGTCTATTTCCAAGTGTACTTACTTAACCTTCCTCTAAGGCATCCTCCCCTCTGCAGCCAGAGCAATATTCTCATTTTGGACCCAGCTCCCTTACTGGTTCCCAACAGACTAGCCCTCTTTAAGGGTCTTGAGTGCCCCAGGAACCCTCATGCCACAGATCCTGCTGCAAGCCATGTCCCTCTGCCCACAGGACATTTACTCTTATCCCATTCACCCACCTTGGGGCTCACTCTTCAAATCACAGGGCAAAAAGTCACATCCTGAGAGACATTTCCATTAATTCCCACACCAGATCCCTTTTATAGCCTTACAGAAAAAGCTGCCTTCATATTGCACTTGTCACAGTTATAATTTTACATTGATTTGAATGTCTATTTCATTCTCAACAGACTATCAATAAGTTCAGTGAGCTCAACAACCATGATCATTCTACCCCAGGGCTCCTCACAGTGCCTGGCACATAACAGGTCCTTGATAAATATATGATGAATAAATAAATGAATTCTAATCTCCTGCTTCTTTTGTCCATTTAGTTATTAATAAATGCTTAGTGGGTGTATTGTCAAACACAGGCAGGAGATAAGGTGGTGGCCGAGGCAGAGACTTCCTGCCATGGGAACTCCCAGGTCCAGATTCATGAAAACCATAACCATTGACAGTTGCAACTCTGATGGGGCTCGCTCCAGACACTGGGAGGCTACGCAGGGCACCTGTAATGTAGTCACAGTTTGAATCCATCCTCCCTCCTCTCCTTCGCTCTTTCCTGTAAGCCTCTGCCCTTTGCACACCTGCACACATCTTCCCTAAACCACACTTGGTTTTGCTTCCTTCTGTTGTCTGCCCCTGAGCTCCATTGGGTTCAGCAAGGTGATGAGCCCCTGACATTTTGCAAACTCCTGCCTGTGTATCTAGCTTGAGACGGGCATCCAGGAGCCTCACCAGATTCCCCAAAGCATCAAAGAGCCGCTGCCTGAAAAGTGCAGAATAATGAGTTCATTGACGGGAAGAGCTTCGGATATCAAGCCAGCAAAGAGTAGTTTGCAACATCCAATGAATAGCTACGCATGAAGCAAGCCAGACGTCAATAGCAAGACCTGGCCTTGCCACAGCTCATCCTGCACACCTTTATTCCGTGCAAGAGTCAACAACAGCAAAACAGCACTGTGAGGGACAACCTCCTTGCTGTTGATTTTACAAGGAAGGTGACATTGCTTTATCATTGAACCCAGGAAGGAAGAGAATCGCTAGTGGCACCTTAGTGGGAGCCCAGTACTGAGCACTTTAGTGCATGGCACTCCTGGAGGCCACCCTCGAACCTCGAGCCTGGTCGCTGTTCCTCCACTGTGACAGTCAGGCAGAAAGCTGGGGCAGCAGCTTGCCCTAGTCACGCTGACATGCCGGGCCCTGGGACTGGAGCCTCAGCCCGCCGGGCTGCAGCTCCCAGGGTATGGTCTCCATGTCACGGAGATCCAGTGTGCTCAGAAAGGAAATGGGCAGATTCAGTGATTTCAAATTCCTTTAGCAGAAGGAAGCCAGTCCCTCATTCTGAAGTGTTCTCTCCATGGGGAGAGGGTGGAGGACAAGAATGTGCATGTGCGTATGTTTGCTTATTTTTACCAAAGAAAAGCAGGAACGATAAAGCAGGTGGACAGAAATGGGGTAGAAGCCACGGCAGGGATGGAAATGAGGTTTTTCTGAATAAATCTTTTCAGCCTGACAGAGTTTTTGAACCATTCAAGTAGTCTACACATTAAAAAAAACAATGACAAAAGCTAATCCTAAAAGGAAATACAAAGTAGAAACAAATGACCCCAACTAGTTATCCACTGGATAACATAACCACATCTAAAAAAGAACGAGTTCAAGTGACTTTGGAGCACAGTGCTTGGATCGTACGACCTCACTGGGAATATTCTAAGATTACAAAGAACTTTCCCATTCTACCTCCTTGGTGTGTGGCTGATGGTGTCAACAGAACAAAGAGAAGCTGTAGAAGTAGCAAAACGTCATTTATTCAGATCGTGCAAGGAAATCTGCTGCCATCAAAGTCTGCTACTTTGAAAGGACAGTGGGTTTATGGAGTAAAAGACAGAAGTCTTAAGCTGGTCTTTGGTGAGTGCTCTATTAGGGTAGAATTTTTGGAAGCAAGTTAGCTTTCTGACTGGCTTTCAGGTGCATTTGGCAATCTCTGATTGGTCCTCAAAATCCTGGTACATTCCTTGGGGCTTTCAAGGATGCATATATATATATAGGGTCACGTAGATTTTCCCATCTCAACTGAAAGAATGTCTGGTCCTTGGCTTCGCAGTCTGAGGCTTGTATAACAATTCCTTGTGTTAATTCCAAACCAGTCGCGTGTCTTCTGTTGACTAGAACCAGGGACAGGTACGTAGTTTTGTGGGGAACTTGGGTTTTCACAGTTAGAGAAAAGAGATAGAAATATACAATAGGAAAAATCCTTCAGTGTGAGGTTTGATTAGGGGGCATGTTGCGATTTCTTAAAAAGTAATGAACATTGCTTCGCATCTCCAAGCAATTTTTCAAAGACAGTAGCCAGCACCTCCATTCTTGGGAGAGGATAAACAGCATTCGTGTTCAGGGCAAGGTAAGCAAGGATCGGTTGAAAGGAGTGCTGGTGGGGAACACATGACAGGTAGAAGGGAAGGCAGTTTACAAATGGCGGGCGGGGGTTGATTGGTGGCGGAGTTCCCATTAGGTGCTCCGGCAATGATACCTCTCTGCACCCCATTTTATTTCATATACTGTGCATCACTGTGGTTGGTGTAGGTTACCAGCCCTCACGTGTAGGGCACTACGAGGGTTGTGAAGATCAAAATTAGCACATGGTCCCTGCCTTCAAATACAGAAATGAATGTGACGGGGAGACCACAGCTCTGGAGCCTGACTCCCTGAACAGGAACTGATTCCAGCCTCACGGTACCTGTATGTCTGCTCAGCCTGCCACAGCAAAGCACCACAGGCTGGGGACTTAAACAGCGGACATTGATTTTCTCTGCCTTCTGGAGGCTGGGGGTGTGAGGACGATGTGCTCCAGGGTCTGCTTTAGGTGAGGGCGCCTTCCTAGCTGCTAAGACCTAGCTGCTTCTTGCTCTGTGCGTGGGCCCATCCTCTGGTTGTCTCCTCCACTTCCTGTGAGGACACAGTCTTACAGGATTAGGTTCTATGTTTATGATGTCATTAGCCTTGTGCCCCTAAAACCCAGTCTCCAAAGAGAGTCACAATGGGGGCCTGGACTTCAAGCTGTAAAATGTAGGGGGAGATACTGCGTAACCCAGGAAAGTTACTGAACCTCTCTTTGCCTTAGTTTGCTCAGAGATCATAGCCTCATCTATCCCAAAACACTGTCCGAAGGCTGAAATGCTTGATTCACATAAGCACTCAGTGCCTGGACACAATGAACATTCAATAAATAATATTTGTTACTTAATCTAATACTTAATTTATAAATGCACCAAGTACTCTGTAAGAATAGAAATAAGTGTGGAGGTGTAGAATGTTTTCCTAAAGGCATCTTTAAGGGAACTTTTCCATTTGTTTTTGCATAGCTGACAGTGAACTTGCCTGGCCCTCCAGTTTTGGGGTAGGAGAAGAAACATGACTGTTTATTGAAGGAATTTTTAACTTGAGCACAAGTCAGGGCTTGTTTTTACCTAAATGATCAGCAATTGGCAGGATCTGCAAAACTAAAGTCAAACTTACACTAAAAATGACACTATTCTGTTTCCTTTTGACACTAGACTTGGTAAATTACCAACATTACTCTTCCACATTGGGCTACCCAGTTCTGAGACTTGCAAACATGAGTCCATGGCACTTGAGGACTATGCTAGTTTATGGAAGTTCTTACTGAGGACAAGGATAAAGAAAGATTAAGGAACAGGAAAACATCACATCCTGTAGCCTAGTATTTGAAATTAAATAACAAAGCATCTATAATCAATTCTTTTCTTTTTTGATATTGTCAATAGTTTCTTGTTGCTTTTTGTTGGTTGGTTGGTTGGTTGGTTGGTTGGTTGGTTGGTTGGATGGTTGGCTGGATGGTTGGTTGGTTGGTTGGTTGGTTGGTTGGTTGGTTGGTTGGATGGTTGGATGGTTGGTTAGATGGTTGGTTGGTTGGTTGGTTGGTTGGATGGTTGGTTGGTTGGTTGGATGGTTGGCTGGATGGTTGGTTGGATGGATGGATGGATGGTTGGTTGGTTGGTTGGTTAGTTGACTGGTTGGTTGGTTGGTTGGTTGGTTGGATGGTTGGTTGGTTGGATGGTTGGTTGGTTGGTTGGTTGGTTGGATGGTTGGTTGGTTGGATGGTTGGTTGGTTGGTTGGTTGG
>NW_004955407.1:36637553-36676895 GCF_000276665.1 Chinchilla lanigera | reverse complement strand
GTTGGTTGGATGGTTGGTTGGTTGATTGGTTGGTTGGTTGGTTAGTTGGTTGGATGGATGGATAGTTGGTTGGTTGGTTGGATGGTTGGTTGGTTGGTTGGTTGGTTAGGTTGTTTTGTTTTTTGAGACAAGCTTTTGCTATGTACTTCAGGCAGGCCTTGAACTTGGAACAATCATCCTGCCTCAGTCTCCCAGGATTATAGGCATGCCACCATGACCAGGAGCAATAGAGATTTATTTTACAGTATTCAAAAGTGGTGAAGGTGGTTTCTACCTACTTTTTTTTTTTGCAGTCTTATGCCCCAGGTAATGTTGCTGCATTGCCTAAGTGATTATACTACTGGCTTTACCCAGAGTCTCCAAGCATGTCTCTCATCGTACTGGTACACTGCACATAAACTTCTCCCATCATAATTTGTCACTGAGCCCAAAACTAGGGCCTGACCTGTTAAATCCTGATCTTGCCAGGCCTGCACCCATGTTTGCTTGGTGCCTGTTACAGATTCCTTAGCTGTGCCTCCGGTTCTTGTCCTGGCTCCTAGTTGCGATGGGCCTTGAATCACCACCAGGAATGTATTTTCTCCTGCCCTCCTCTCCTTCCTTTTCACATGGTCTTATCAAAGAATGAAATGAACACCCAATCATGGGCTGTTTCCACACACTTCTTTGCAAGTTAAACTCTTGGGTGATCAACTAGGGCCCCAAACAGAGAAGCTCTCAGTGGTGAAATTGTGAAATGAAGTGACTTTTAGAAAACACACACACACACACACACACACACACATGTCACATACACATCTTTGGGGAAATAATTTAGACCAGACAAGATTATGGCAATTGAGCAGCCTCCATGTGGCAGTTAATTTTCTCTGTCAATTTGACTGGGCTAGGAGTTACCCAGACAGCTAGAGACACGTTATTTCAGGCTGTGTCTGTGCAGGTATTTCCAGAGAGTGAGCATTCGAGTCAGTAGCCTAAGTAAAGAGGATCTGCCCTCACCAGTGTGAGTGGACATCATCTACTCCACTGAGGGCCCGAGAGGTTGAGGTCAGAAAGGCAGAGAGAAGGTGGACTCACCCTTGTCTAACTGGACACCTCCACCTCCTGCACTCTGGGTATTCTCCGACCTTCAGACACCAGGACATGGACCAACAACTCCACCCTGCAAAGAAAGGAGCAGTGAGCAGTTTTAAACACACCAAACTACAGGGCCCTTTGCAGGCTAATTTTCCAACAAAAATGGAATTTTGTGATCTGTAAAAATAGAGTATGTGTGCTGGGTGTGGTGGTGCACACCTCTAATCCCAGCACTCGACAGACTGAGCAGAAGGATCACCACAAGTTCAAGGTCAGCCTGGGCTACATAGTGAGTTCAAGGCCAGCCTGGAATATATAATAAGACCTTGCCTCAAAAAAAAAAATATATATATATACACATATATACATACACACATGCACATATAGTATGTGATAAGTACAAGATAAGGTACAACCCAGATTGTGCTACCAAGTATAATAATAAAACACTGTAACCTGACTATTCAATTTAAAAGCTAGAAAGTTACCACCACTGGGTGTAGTGGCACATGTCTGTGATACCAGCACTTGGGAGGCTGGGGCAGGAGGACTGCTACAAGTTCGAGGCCAGCCTGTACTACATAGTGAGTTCATGGCTAGCCAGAACTATGTAGTGAGACCCTGTCTCAAAAAAAAAAAAAAAAAAAAAGACACTGCCTATTATATCTACTTCTGTATTCTTTTTTCTTTTCACTTTTTCCTTTTTTTATTTTAAAGAAAATAAAAATTACAAAAAAAAACATTAAAAATATTGGAGTTGTGAAGAATACTTCTGTATTCTTACTAACTCCAATATAACTGCTTGCTTTTGACAATCCTTTGCTTTCTTTAAAAAGTAATTGTGGGACTGGGGATATAGCTCAGTGGCATGTGTGCCTGCCTGGCAAGTGCAAGATCCTGACTTCAATTCTCGGAATGAAAAAAAATTAATTGTGATTATCCTTAAGTAACATTGTTCACTGACATAACTTATTTTACCCATTTTATATTTCCTCTACACCACTTGCCTTTCACTTAATATTGTCTGTAGGATTCACCCATAGTGTACCCTGCATATACACTTTACTCATTTTTACTCCTTAAAATTCCATGATGTGAATATAGAACACTGTCCGTCAATGGTGGTTTCCAGCTTATGATAAACAATACTGCTGTGAACAGCTGTGTGCGTTTTCTGTTGCCCAGGGATAATTAGTAAATATGTTCTGCGATCTAACAGGCTAAGTCCCTACAATTTATTCTTCTCCAGCTGCATTTTGGTTCCTGAGTCTCTGCATTTCTTTATCATTTATTAATCTAATAAATCCATTTTTTAAAAAAATTTTAAAGCCAGGCGTAATGGCACATGTTTGTAATCTCAGCACCCAGGAGGATCATCATGAGTTTGAGGCTAGCTTGGGTTACATAGTGAGTTTAACAGCAGCCTGAACTACATAGTGAGACTCTGTCTCAAAAAAAATAAAAATAAAGGAATAAATAAAAAGTTTAAAATTTTAAAGAAGCAATTTGTTGGAATTACATTGAATCTAAAAAGCAATTTGGGAGAAAACTGACATCTTTAGGATGTCTAATCACCCTATCCATAACCTCTATCCCTCTATTGATTTAAATAGTCTATTTCCCAACTGATTCCTCCCCTCAGCCACCTTCTTTCTCAGACCTGCTAATTGAGCCCAGTGACAAGCTACAGCTCCAATCCTTTTTACTTTTGATAATAATAAGTTGTTACATTGCCCAGGCTGGGCTTAAACCTGCTGTCTTCCTGCCTCAGCCTCCCATAGTGATGGGATTATGCATTTTCTTCTTAAAGATTGTATACTTCTACTGGCTCCTAGGATTTGATCCAAGGTACTGATTTTTCTAAAGGAAATGGGAGAGTCAGTTTTTGTTGTTACCTTGTCATTGTTGCTGTTATGTCTTCTACACCTGGTATAGAAAAATATGAATGGCTTTTCTGCATAGATTGTACAGTCACCTTGCTTAAACTCTTACTAATTTCTGTTACTGTATTGTAGATACTCTGTAAATAGTGAAAACTTTGATTCTTTCTTTGTGATTGAAATTGTGTTCTTTCTTTCTGTTATTTTCACCGGCAAAGGCTCTAGTACAATGTAAAATAGAAGGATGACAGCAAGAGTTTATATGTTGTTCCTGACTTTAATGATGTGATTCAAACTTTTGATCATCATCACTATTCAGAATAATGTTCACATAGGTTTTTGGTAGATACAAGGGGTCTTATACTCCATAACATTAGGAGTTTTCATCATGAGTGAGCGTTGATTTTATCAGTTTATTTTATGAATTTTCTGAATGTTAAAATTATCTTTCCATTTGCTCATATGATATATTACACAATCAGCTCTCTAATGTTAAACCACCCTTGCCTTCCTAAGATAAACCCACTTTGTTCATGACATATCTTTCTTTATAAACTGTTAAATTTGGTTTGTGAATATTTGCTCTAGGATTTTTTGCACACATCCAGTTGATATTGGCTTAACATTTCTTTCTCTTTTTGTCTTTTCTTTTTCTTCCTAATACTATATTTATGACAGTATTATTATTATTATTATTATTATTATTATTATTATTATTATTTGCCTTATACAATGAGTTGAAAATGATCCTTTTCTATTTCTTGGTTACCGTGATTGTCATGATCTAACCCCAACATGTTTCCTTCACCTTTTCTTTAAAGCTGACTGAACTTTCTAATGTGTTTGTGAGAATCTTTTCATCACTAGGTCTGTGTCATATTTCCTGAAGCGACTCCCCAGCTTTTTATTTTTTACTTTTCTCTAAAATTATGATTTTAGAACATTGTCCGTTTCCTCTGTGTGTTCAAAGGCACATGTAACATCCTCCCAGGCTTCCAGACGCCGCAGTTCCTATGGTTATGGCTCCCTTAGCATCCCAGATACCATTCCATTTTGCCTTCTGTATTTTGTACTTGATCAGTCTGGTCAGATCTGATACCCTAGTTCCCTCTTCCAGACCCGCAGAGCAAACCCAGTAGCTGTGACCCCTGAGTGTCCCCTGCTCCCAGCCTACCTGCGTCCAGCCCTCGGCAGTTGCCTGACACGTGTCACTGGCTGACAGATGTCGCCCTGACTGCCTGTCTGGCTTCCAGGGGTGAACACAAGGTCATAGCACGACCTTCAGAAGCCCTTGGTGGTCTTGCACTTGTGGGCCCCTCACCTCATTAAAAAGGAATTTCTTAGTTATATTTTATAACTGTGTTGACGTGTATAACATTTTTCTTCTACCAGAAAGTTCATTTTAACTCAGATTTTAAGATATTAAAACATGTTCATGGGCTCTCTAGTGTCTCAGAAGCTCCAGATTCTGCACCTACTTTTCTAAAGGAGAAGCTAGCCCTTAATGAGTGAGAGGATGTTTATTTCCTCGTGGTTTCGTCACAGAGATCTCTGACTTCAGGAAAAAATACACAGTGGCTCTCGCATATCTTACAGCATCTATCAGGCAGCTCTCCTTTCTAAGAAGACGGGTAGGGTTCCCTTCCTTCTGCTACTCCACACTTGGAAGTCCTGATCCCGGGCTGCCCTGGTCACGTGGTATTTTGCGCAGACTGGAAAAAGACGTCTCATCTTTATGAAGAAGAAAAAGGCCGTTAGGGGTCAGAGCCATGCCTGGGTGTCACAGCAGGGGTGGGAGGCGACACTAACCCACGGCGTCCAGATTCAAGGCAACCTAAGGGTGGTCCCAGCAGCCAGTGTGGCCCTCCCATTGCTCCTGGACGCCACCAGGAGTCCGAGGGTCTCCAGGCAGGTGAGCGTGTGTGCAAACCCCCCCACCCCGTGTTCCCTCAGGACGGGAAGGTCCACCTCACACTCACCTGACTCTCCTCTCCACAGGGATGACGTGCCAGGCCCGGAGCTCCTACATCACCAGTGAGATCCTCTGGGGATACCGCTTCACCCCGGTCCTGACGCTGGAGGACGGCTTCTACGAGGTCGACTACAACAGCTTCCACGAGACCTATGAGACCAGCACCCCGTCCCTTAGTGCCAAAGAGCTGGCCGAGCTGGCCAGCAGGGCGGAGCTGCCCCTCAGCTGGTCTGTGTCCAGCAAGCTCAACCAGCACGCAGAACTGGAGACCGAGGAGGAAGACAAGAACCCCGAGGAGCAAACAGAAAGGAACGGCGATGTGGCCAACCTGGAGAACGAATCCAAAGTGTAGCGCCCAGGCCGGGCAAGCCCTTCCAGAAGCCTCCGCCCCAGACGCCGCCTCTCCTTGTCTCTTATTTTCTTTCTTGTCTGTCTCTCGTACTTCGCGCTTTATTTCCTTCTATTTGATTTTGACATTGCCAGAAAACAAATCTTCAAGGTGTAAAATATCTACCTGCCCTCTCTCACTTGTTCCGATTGACAAAATAGACGTGGATTGGGTGAAAAATGCCATGTGCCCTCTTTTGTGGCTCAAGCCTGGTCTCCTCCCAAAATACCAACTTCTAACTTCTAGGGATAGCAACTACTTTTACCTGCATGTGTTGTACAATATGAGATCACCCAAAAGAGCGTGTCAAAGATACGTAAGCTCTCTGGTGCCTAATTATCACGAAGTGAGCAGCAGTATGACCTCCATGTTTTAGATTCCAACACATTTTATCGCCCACAGAGTGAGGTGCTCCCCCGTGAGGCACAGCAGGCTGAGACCCAGGTGAGCGCAAGACAAACCACTGTACATAGATCTGCCTTATGGAATTACTTTCTTTTGGCAATTAGAAATAAAACCCAGCATGTACAAAAGTACTGTAGAGCAGAACTTCTAAATAGTGTACATAGATGTATCATTAACATAATTTTAGATATGTAACTTTAGAAATAAGAAGAAAAAAAAAAGATTCCCAGCACACAGTAGGCATTTCTGTTTTGATGTCTGCATTTTCCACATTATTTAGGGCATGGCCTTGGTTCTGGGTCCCTGCCCAGCAGTCCTGAGGGTACTTCTCTGTCCCTCACTGACCCTTTTGTTCAATCTAATAAGCCATAGGTCTGGTGGCAGTTGAGAGGTCTAGCAGATGGCAAGACCCACCACCAACGTGCTGACATACTGTGACATGTTTACAAAACGGGCAGCGCTTTTTAAAAGATAACAAGGGCCTCACTGACTTGCCTGGGGAGAATGCCAGGAATAGGACACTCTCTGGGATGTCACCAGTGTCACCCTGATGCTCTTCACGTGAGCTTGTGCCCTTTGGAATACAAGAGCTCGGGAGAGTTTTGTGCAAAACCATTCATTCTCCAGCTGCTCCACCCTGCAATCATGAGAAATCGCAGACTGCTAAAAGCAGACGCGATAAGTCAGCAGAAGATGGTCTGGGTCTAAAGCCATGAAATTCAGGAAGGCACGTAGCAGGTGACAGACTGTACTCACTGACCTCTCAAATGCTTTGACTCTACCTGGGGCTCTAGGGATGAGATCTTGCCGGTCCCTGGGGGCCTATTCATCAGCATTTCTGGAATTGGGATTTTTTTTCTTCTCCTTTTTTTTTTAGCTTTAAATCACCAGAGTTCAGTGTTCAAAGATTAGATCAACTATCTTGGTGACTGTCTAAGCATCTCTCTAAAATGCGCCACTATTTAAAAATCAAATCCAAAGTGTCTCTTGATCAAAAGAGAACAAACAAAAAATAGTAGCCTTAATTCATTTTAATGTGCAAAGAGGAAGGAAGGAAGGAAGGAAGGAAGGAAGGCAGGCAGGCAGGAAGGAACAGGGGTATTTTGTACTGAAAATCTAAACTTCAGAATGAAAAACAAATAAGAAAAGAAAGAGAATCTTACAAAACCCTCAGGGGCAGGTGGAGATTTTGCACTGTGACAGATCTTTCACATTAATTTTGCATTTATAAACTGTTTGTTCTTTAACATAGTGGCCCATCATGAATATTCATTGAATGGATTCAAGTCTATTTTCAGCTCCTACAGCTGTGCTCGGTTGAAGCCTCGGGCCACGGAGGTGGAAGAGATGAGCTGGCCATCCCTCCGTGTCTCCCTCGCCTTCTGCGACCAGGCTGCACAGGCCTTGCTGTAGTCAGGGACCCTGTCACCGGAAAGGACAACCCAGAGCTCAGGAGAACGGCTCCTCTGCTGAACATCGGGGGTCTCTCCCGCTGCAGAGACCTGGCATCCGGGTACCTGCTTCTTGGCACTGGCTCTTTGGAAACTCAAGCTGTTGGCCGTAACCTTTACTGTTCTCAGCATTTCATTTTTGGCATCGGTTATCTATCTGTTGAGTCATGTGTGCATCCCATACACTCTTAGGAGGAAGTAGTCAAGGAGGAGGGAGCCCGATATACTTGCCGCAGCCTGACCTTGTGGTAGCCTTAGGAAGGGCACTCTGCCCGGGGGCACCAAGCAAGAGGGAGTAGGGGCCACGAAATGCCTGCTTCGTTCTCTCTTGAAGACCCACTGGGCCTTTTTAAACCCATTGCTAAGTCTTGAAGGACAAACACTTTCCGTGGTTGTGTTGGAATTGCATCGGGGCCTGATGGCTTCTTGCCTGCCCTTTAACCAAGGTTCTGCCAACCAGAACCAAGATCTTGATGAGACCTGGCACCATGCCAGTTCTGTGTCTGTGACAGGGCACCCACTGTCCTGCTGCTGGTGTAGCTGGAGACAGAACTGGAACCAAATCTCTCGTTTTTGTAACGCAAGCTCTGAATCTTTAAAGGAGGAGACTCCTGAAGGACCTTTTATTAGAATGTCCCCCTCAAACATGTCTATTTTTCTACAGTTATTGAGAACACAGCTTAATAGTGTATTTTGTGTCAACTGTTACAATTTGGGACTGAACGAAGTTCATGAAGACTGAATTTTCTAAGCAGCAAGTAGGGAATGGGGGTTTTTGCATTAAGACAGTTCAACAAAATTAACCCCACAATTTCTACCCTTTCTACTCCTAAGACCTAGTCCTCATTCTGGCACCCTCTCCGTTAGCAAAACAAGTGCTATGAAAATAACTAGGCTGATCGGAATGGGACAATGCCCATAACCAGTGAGATCACTCTCGAGGAGGTATTTTGGTCTGTTCAATTAGAACAGTTGAGCCAGTTTTCCCTAAAGCCTGGTGGAATCCGTGAGTTAGAGAAGAACCTGGAACTATAGGTCCATTTGTCCCAGGTGACCGCAGTGTGACCGAGCAAGGTACTCCTAGAGCACAGCTCAGGTGGAGCTGGAAGGGTGACCTCCCCGGGACTGGGAGCCCTCAGGGTTTCTCGCTTCTGCCCACCCACTTCTGCTATCCAAAGGGAAGAGCGCCTATTCATTTTGAAATCAACTTCATACAATTAAGAGAACCACTTGTGTTTTGGGCCATCCCCTGGGCAAACTATTCTCTTTGCACTAACACACTCACAATGACTGTAACATCAGCTCATTCCTTTTTCATTTCTCCTAAACATGGTGTCCCAGCATGGCTGTCCCCACACAAAGCCCCTCCACATCCCTGAAAGGAGTCGCTCTCTTACCCCCTCCCTCCACCCCCCTGTCCCTCTCTTCTCTTTCCCTTGCCTGCTTCCAAATCTACCAATCCAATTCAGTATCATGGTCTCCCTAACAGAAATCCAGCTGTTTTCTCTAAAAATGTCAACTTATTTCTTAAGCACAAATTTGTCTTATAGGTTTCACCAAACTACAGCTCTGAAACGTTTACTCATCAGTACCCTAATTTGAAAATTATTTCCAACTTCATTTAAAAGTCTAAATGTTCAAGTCTGAAGAGCAACATTCTTATGCTTTCTTTTCCTGCATTTTCTAATACTTCTGGTTTCTTGCTTACCCCGCCCCATCCCTGCCTTTTTTTTTTTTTTTTTAGATTTAAACCAGTATCGTTGGGATATTACAGAAGCAGGAACAGGTAGACAGAGAAAAGGAGCATAAGAATGCGGTGGGAACTCCATACCCACACTGGGAGAAGGGGCGGTCATTTCTTTAGCTGAGAAGACACAATAGTAAGTCTTTGTAAAACAGCTTGCCAACTTTCCAGTCTTTCTGTCCTTGAACTGGGTGATTCTCTGTGTGATCCAAGAGTCAGGAGGGTGACTGCAATGAAACACCCCACATACATGGCAAAGGTAATCTGCTAGGACGATTTCCTTTCCATGGGTAGCTATAAAGTTGAAAAACAAAGGCAACAAAAACGTTATACAGAGTTTGCTGATATTACAATACAATACAGCCAAATAATATTGTTTCTAGACTTTACAGCTAACATATATTTAAGAAAATGTTATCCTTTGATTTAAAATTGAATAAAACACATTTCTTTCTAATATTTCCGCCCTTAATGTCTTGGAGGGCTTTGGATAGGGTGTAACCTAGAAGCCAAAATTCTATCAGAGAACTGCACTATAATAGCAAAACAATATTGCACCCAACATTGTGTGGTAAACTTCAAGCACCCGTGCAAGTCATCTCATTTAATTCTAATCCGCACGGGAGGCTGAGTATAATAATTTGCATTGCTAGAGATGGAAAACTAGAGTTTGGCAAAGTAAGTAATTTCCCCAAGGTCACAAGACCGGAAAATCACTGATCGTGGTCTCAAATCCATGTCACAAACCTATAAGCCAGGGGCTCTTTTTACTACAAAAAAAAAAAAGTTTGGCAAACCAAGTCTGCGGACAGAAAGTGGCCTGCTGCCTGTTATTACACCCCTTGTGAGCTAAGACTGAGGTTTACATTTGTTAATGGTTGGGGGGAAACAAAGAATATTTTGTGACGTGTGAAAATCCTATGAAATTTAAATTCCAGCATCCACAAATGAAGTCTTACTGGAGCACAGCCAGGCCCATTCATTTATGTTTTGCCCATGGCTGCTTCAACCTCCGCGAGCAGAGCTGAGGAACTGCAGCAGGGGACATATGGCTGGCAAAGATGAAGTATTGACTAGCTCGCTCTTTACAGGAAAAGCTCATCCTGACCCCTGTACTGTATTATTTAGCAGTATTAATCACTGAGTACTTATAGTACTAATAGTACTACTGGGAATTGTACCCTACTCCTAAGGGACTCCTAGGAAGCATGGAGAACTATACTCTTTTCCAGTGTAAACCTAGTAGAGCCACTCATAGGTCTGTCCCTAGAAAACAGAAGACATCTTTTGATAAAGGGGCACCTGCTTCCCAGGCCTAGGAAAGCTCCTCCCCTAGTGCAGCTCACAGGAAGGAGTCGTGTCTCCTCCCCTCCTCCCTCTCCTGCTCAGTGGCCCACTGGTCCTGTCACACATCAACCAACCTCCTCCCCGCCATTCTGCGGCCCGTCTTTCCCTCTCTTGGAGGAGAACTAACGCGGCCACTGAGATGCCTCTGTTTCCTTGCTAGTTTCCTCTAGCCTACAGCCCACAGTGGATGGATGTGGGAAAGATGGCCCTAGGATGACCGCTGATGTGTGGTGATACTGCTCAGCCTCTTTCTGGCCACTCGGCTAGAAGTCTAATGTGCGAATAAGGAACCGAATGCCTCTCTTGGAAACCCCAGAGGTTCACTGCGAAGAGCTCCACGGGAAGAGAAGGCTGCAAAGGGCTCTTGGAGGATGCAAGACACTTTCTGTGAGCACAAGGTAACAGCTGGTAACTGCGGAAACCCCAGACGGATGGGATCCAGACAAGGAGGTTTTTGGATACCTCGACACTAAATGACATGCTTTAGTGTCACTAACTTAAACTCATGTTCTCAGAAAGCATTTCTAACGCCAGACACAGATGGCCAAGTTCAGTTCTTTATATTATTAGTTGTATTTAAAAACATATCAAGTTCTCCTGTGGGAATTTCCCTGGAAATTAGGCAGGAAAGAAAATATTTTGTGATGAATCCTTGTGCGTTGTTTCAGATAAATGGTGGATGTGGTCCCATTTCCAAAACTACGTTGACAATGGTGTCTTCGAAAGAGATCATTCAAAAGCTTGGGACCCTTCGCCATCCTGGAAGAGCAATAAAACAAAGCGGGAGGGAGCAGACCTCAAAGTCCAACACCATAAAACTTAAATAAATGTAAAAGGAGCCAAACTTCTACTTGGCCTCACTGCCTAGGCAAAAGAAAGCTTCCTGCACCCACCTAATTCAAACAGAATACAAGGGAAGGAAGGCAAAATACATTCAAAACACGCAGAAATAGTTCACTGGGCCGATCACATGATTAAGTGTAGAAGTTTATGACTAACGAAAATGTATCTGTAAAGTTATTTTTACACGCTATATCTCAGACATGAACCCTGATGTGCACTGTGACTGGCCAGAGAATCAGGACCACATGGATCGCACCTTCAAATGAAATGTGCTCACTGTCAAAGTGTAATTGGCCATTTCAAGATTAAGGCTCAAGGGCTGGGGATTTAGCTCAGCGGCACTGTGCCTGCCTGGCAAGCACAAGGTCATGAGTTCGATTCCCGGAACAGGGAAAAAAAAAAAAAAAAAAGAAAAACTATTAAGGCTCAGTACCCACTGTATTAACACTGATTATAAATGCTGTGATATCACCCTAGCCAATCTTTATAAAAATAAGAAGGGCTCTTCTTCTCAGGCACTGTAAATATCCGCTACCAACAAACACTAGTGAAATATATATATGATCCATCATCGTTTCTAAAATTTTAATAGAAACCGTACAACACCCATTCAAAGGAGCAAGATATCCCGGGAGCATAAGATCACGTCTTCGGTGACGCAAACCCTGGTCCGGGCTGAGTGTCTTTACAGCGCATGTCAGTGCGAGGTCTGTCGCCACCAAACACAAGCAGAGAAATGATCAGTGGGAGTTATGGAGCTGGATTCAGCCAGCCGTGCACGAGCTGAGCCTCTGGGTCTTCAGACGTTGTTCTCAGAGAAGGGTAGGGCCACTGTCCTCAATCCGGCCACGGCAGGCTCCGTCCTGCCACCATCTCTCAGCATTACTGCCTCCAGGAGTGGGTATAACCGATGCCCTCCCTCCGCTAGCCTCAGGCAGGCCAAGAGCATTAACCACGCCCACCTGCTGAGGCCACTCTGAGTGCGCAAGGTCGAGTTCTAGTCCGCTGGACAGTGAACCCATGAAATGGGCTGCTGGGGACCCTGTGTCTAAGCTTACCTTAGCCAGCACCCCTGAGCCCGCAGAATACCCGGGAGGGTCTGCAGTGACGGCTGACTTAGGACATGTAATGCCCACTAACTACCGGAGTGACCCCCCCCCCCCGTGTAAATCCAAGTAAAATAATCCTAAAGCAAAAATGGAGTATAAACCACTGATTTTTCCCAAAGCAACTGCCAAAGTATTTTTGTAGGTTTTTTCCTTCAGATACCTAGTTGTTCACCCTCTAGAAATTCTCACATTGGGGCAGCACAATGGCAGACCTAGTCAGTCACTGTGCCATCTTCCTGCATAATCTGCCCTGTCCCCACTTTTTACGAAAGTCTGAGGGTTTGGCCTGCTTGAACTCACCCCACTATCAATAAAAACCCTGTCCTCGCTGTCCCTTGAGAGGGTCAGCCCCTGGGAACAGCAAGTCAAGCGTCCTGTCTTCATCCACCAGGATGTCGCCTAGGCTGCAACGCAGGAGGCTGTCCCCAGGGGACAGCAGATGGTCATCCAAGCATTCTGCCCTGCTGCTCCTCCTTCGCTTTTCTCCTCATCTCACTGCCAAAATTTTCGGTCTTTCCTGGCCCCTTCTCTCTGAGGGTTAATTTCAGCCTGGAGCAGGAACCACTCTCTAATACGAGAGCCACACAGCGACAGCGTGAGCAGGGCTCTGAGATGACCCAAATATGTGCCTGCGCTGGCGCAGTGATCTTCCGTCCCCCGCAGTCTGCACAGACTGCTGTGGGAGAGCACCTGGCACTCGTGGGGTAACCCAGGAGGTGCAGGTGGTTACTGCCATGGCAACCCCCAGCCTGTCTGCAAGGACAACTCTTGCGCAGACTGGAGGAGGTCAGAGGCCGGGGGCTGAGGCTCCTGGGATGCTCCACCTACAGACAGCCTTGGGGGAAACCAGGCAGCGCCCCCACAAGCATTCCTGTTCCTACTTACCATGGCTCTCATTTCATAATGGCCGCATTGCTTCTAAAAAGCTGTTCTTTAAACAGTCCTTCCCACACACGCACACGCGCACGCACACACACACACACACACAGCATCTGTCTTAAAAAACAGTTTCAAAAATACCTGCACATTCTCTAATGTAACAAATGTCCACAGAACTGCCACATTCTTAATCAGTACTAAACTCTGCCCACAGGATTTAGAAGGGTCCCAAACAGTTTCAGGAATAAGCTCATGTGTAAATAAAAGCAGTCAAAATTTTTACGTGTAGATTCCTTCAGAGAACTTAACTTCAAGTCAAAGATAACTCCTCTTTTGCCCCCGGATGCAGTGTTCCCAGGCTGCTGCATCCCCGCCGACTTGCCATTTTCCACCCGGCTTTGATCCGGAGAACAGATTGGTCTGCACCGGCGTGGAAGGTGGAAAGGAACTGGGCGTTGATGTTTTCAAAGCTGAATCCAGACTGGCCCCTGGATCAGGCAGAAGTGACCTGTGTTGATCAGAAAGAGAGGTGCAGCGACACCCCGCACACAAACTGCAGGAGATTCTGGACACAGTGGCGCTTTAGATGCGGCGGGCGTGGGCAGGGAGGGCTGCCTGCAGAGTACTGACAGACCACCCATGCCGCCCACAGGCGAGGCGCCTCAGTAGATCCCAGAGTAGGCAGCCGGCCTGGTGGCTTGTGCGGTCTGCGGCGGGCATAGAGGCCAGCTGAGAACTTCCCACTACCCAGACAGCCACAGTGGGGGCTTTCTTCCCAGTTCTGTTACAGCGGGCATCGACAACACATACGGCCTGTTATCGCGCGGTTCCTTCCTGTTGGCATCTCCAGAGCAGTCCCCTGTACACAGCAAGGCCACAGCGTTCTCAGACTTCTGTAACTAACACATTAACTTACAAAGATAACACTGCCTCCCCGTGCACAAGTACACACACACGTAAATACACACGTGTGCACACATACATCACGCACATGCACGCGCACACACGCACGCACGCACACACACACACATTCATGTACACTCTTCTTTCCCCTCAGGTGTGAGCTGATTCTCATAAGTAAATTTCCAGGAAACCCAAGCCTTAAGAGTGACAACCCCATTTCCCCCGCCATCACCGTGGTATTCTCTTTTAACTGTATGGGACACTTCCCTCAACTCACAGGCGGTGGGCTGTAAAACAGCCTCTTTCTAAGCTTTGTAGAAACCCTGGACTCAGGTTTAGGCGACCAGAATTCAGCTCCTGCCCCCTGATGAGCTGTGAGGTCCTGGATAATTCACTGGACTACTCTGAAAGCACTTTTCTCCTCTTTTTTTCCTAATAATTGATAAATACTATATTTTTTTTTAGAGAACCTAAAGGTTCACAGCAAAATTAAGCAGAAAGTAGAGTTCCCATGTGCCCCCTGAGCCCCATTCCTGGCATGTCACACCACGGTGGTGTGTCCGTTACAGGTGATGAATTTACTCACTCTTGGAGTAGGACATTCTGTGCGTTTAGGCAAATGGCTAATGACATGGATCCACCACGACAGGTTCGCATAAAGTCATTTCGCTGCCCTAAAAATGCTCTGTGCTCCGTCTATCCGTCGCTCCCCAACCCCAGCGGTAGCAACTACTGATCTTCCACAGTTCTGCCTTTTCCAGAACGTCAGATAGTTGGAATCACGCAGTGCATGGCCTCTTCAGATCAGATTCTTCCCCTTGGTAGTATGCACTTAAGGTTTCTCCACATATCGGCAGCTCTTTTATTTTTTAGCCCTGAACAATATTTCATTTTCTGGGTGTATCACAATTGATCCATTCACTTACTTAAGGGTGTCTTGGTTGCTTCCAAGTTTGGGCAATTATAAACATCTAAACATCTGTGTAGGTTTTTGTATGGACCTAAGTTTTCAGTTCATTTGGGGGAAAACCAAGAGACACGAGTGTGCTAGTGAATGGTATGATTAGACTTAGTGTTCAAGGAAACTACTAAAGTGCCCCTCAGAAGGGCTCTACCAGCAATGAATGAGAGTTCTTGTTGCTCCACACCCTCATCAGCATTTGGCATTGTCAAAGTTTTGGATTTGGGCCATTCTAATAGGTGTGCAGTCGTACTTACCATGGTTTTAATTTATAATTCCCTACTGACATATAATGTTAAACACCTTTTCCTATGCTTACTTTCCATTTCTATATCCCTTCTTGTGAAGGTGTCTGTCCTGGTCTTTTGCCTATTTTGTAATTAGGTTGTTTGTTGTCTCATTGTTGAGTTTTAAAAGCTCTTTGTATATTTTGGATAATAGTTCTTTATCAGATGTATCTTTCACAAATATTTTCTCCCAGTGTGATGGCATGTTTTGCCATTCTATGACATTGTTTTTGCAGGACAAAAGTTTATCAGTTTAGGGCCGGGGATATAGCTCAGTGGCACAAGCACCTGCCTGGCAAGTGCAAGGTCCTGAGTTCGAAAAGTGTATCAGTTTAATTAACTCCACTTTATCAACAACATTCTCATTCATGGATCATACTTTCAATGTTGCATCTGAAAAAGTCATTGCCATACACAAGATCCTCTAAGTTTTCTCCTACATTATCTGCTAGAGGTCTTATAATTTTATATTTTATATTAGAACTGTAGTCAATTTTTGTGAAGGGTGTAAAGTCTGTGTTTAGATTCCTTATTTTTCCTAATGTGAATATTCAATTGTTTCAACACCATTTGTTGAAAAGACTAGTTTTCTCCTTTGTCAAAAATAAGCCCTTGCTCCTTTGTTAAAGATCAGCCATCTGTATTTATGTGACTATTTATGGGTGCTCAAGTTTTTTCTTTTGGGCTATGTCCTCATTCTTTTGCTAATACTATATTGTCTTAATTCCCATAAATTTATCCTAAGTCTTGGGGTCTACTGCTATCAGTCTTCCGATTTTGTGTTGCCCCTTCGGTATTGGGTTGTCTACTCTGGGTCTTTTTGTTTCTTCATGTAAACTTTAGAATTGGTTTGTATTCATAAAATAGCCTGTGGGGTATTTGACTGGTAATATGATGATTCTGTAAATCAAGTCGGAGGAGCAGACTCCTTGACAAAAACTGAGACTACGTTTCCTTGTACATGGAATGTGTCTCCACTTTTTTAGTTCTTCCTACCAACTTCCATCAGAGTTTTGTAATTTTCCTCATATAGTCTCTATTTTCTTGAGACTAAGTACATGTTTTGCTAGATTCATACCTAAGCATTTCACTCTGGGGGTAGCTAATTTAAATAGTAATATACTTTTAATTTTTAATTCCACTATTCATAGATCATATATAGAAATGCAATTATCTTTTGCATGTTAATTTTGTATCTTGTAATCTTGCTATAATGGATTCTTTGAAAAATAAAGGAGTTTCGTCAATTCTTTCGGATACTCTACATAGAGAGTCACATCATCTGCAAAGTTTTGTTTACTCTTTCTCATAGGATACCTTCTATTTCCTTTTCTTGTCTTATTTCATTAAACAAGATTGTCAGTATCATGTTGAAAAATAGTTCTGAGCCAAGCACAGTGGCACATGCTTGTAAGTCCAGCTACTCAGGAGGCTGAGATGAGAGGATTGTGAGTTCAAGGCCAGCCAGGAGAGGCAGTGAGACCCTGTCTGAAAAAAGGAAGGAAGGAAGGAAGGAAGGAAGGAAGGAAGGAAGGAAGGAAGGAAGGAAGGAAGCGAGGAGACATAATATCTCTGCTTTGTTCCTAATCTTATTTTAGTGAGAAAGTTTCAAGTTTCTCATCTTTGGGTAGATGATACCCAAAAAGTTTTTTGAATACACTTATTAAGTGTATTCACTTGATAGGTGAATTCATTTCCATTATTCCTAGTTTATTGAGGCTTTTTACTGTGAATAATTATTTGGATTTATCAAGTAATGTTTCTGCATCTATTGAAGTGACCATGCAGTTTTTCTTCATTTGCCTGTTAATGTGGATTGCACTGATTTGTTTTTGAATGTTAAATCAGTCTTGTTTACTTGGAACGATTTCCACTTAACCGTGTTGCATAATTCTCTTGTTACTCTGTTGGATTCAATTTATAAGCATTTTATTGAGGATTTCTGCCTCTACGTTCATAAGAGGTGTTGATCTGAAGTTTTCTTTTCTTACAATATTTTTGTCTTGTTTTGGTATTAGGGTAATACTGGATTCCTAGAATGAGTTTAAAAATATTCCTTCTGTTTCTGTCTTCTAAAGGAGACTGTAAAGAATAGGTATAATTTCTTCCTCAAATGTTTGGTATAATTCACTAGTGAATCTCTCTGGGCCTAGTGCTTTTTGTTTGGGAAGGTTATTAATCATTTACTCCAATTTTTAACAAATATAGGCCTATTTGGATTATTTATTGCTCCTGGTATTAGTTTTGACAGATGGTATCTTTCAAGGACTTCATCCATTTCATCTAGGTTATCAGATTGGTAAGCAAAAGGTTACCCATAACTTTCCTTCATTATCCTATCAGTGTCTGTGAGATCTTTCATGATGTCTCTTTTCTTTCCAATAGCAGTAATTTGCAATCTCTCTTTTTCTCTCTGTCTCTCTCTTTCACTGATCTTTTAAAAGAACCAGCTTTGATTCCATGGATTTTTAATGAAATTCCTATCTTTAACTTCATCCATTACTGCTCTAATTTTTATTTCTTTCCATCTGCTCACTTTGAATTCAATTTGCTCTTCTTTTCCTGAGATGGAAGCTTAGATGGCTGATTCCGATCATCTTTTCTGATCACTCACTCAATACTAGAAATTTCCCTTGAAGGACTCTTTTCATTGTATAAGTTGTATTTATATCTTCATTTAGTTCAAAGCATTTTTAATCTCTCGAGATTTCTTCATTAAAAGTACACCATTTAATCTCAAAGAATGTGAAGATTTTTCAGCGATCTTTCTGTTACTGATTCCTAGCTTAATTCCTTTATGGACTAAGGGCAGACACTACAGGATTTCTGTACTGTAAATGTGTTAAAGTGTGTTTTATGGTCCAGAATGTAGTGCTTCTCGATCAATGCTCCCTGAGCTTGAGAAGAGCATGTTACCTGCTGTTAGCATCCTTGTCTTGCTCAGCGGGCATCTGAACCCCACAGGCCCTGTTTCTGTGGCTCTAACATCAGTTCCAATCCGCACTACCATCAGTTCAGGGCTATACCATAAGCACACCCAGGTGAGTTTCTAAGTCTTATCCTTTTTATTATTTCCCTGATTCCTTTGCTAATAGCAGTGAAATGTAACTACCAATCATACAATTCAATTTATTTCCAGCAGCCCCTTGCAGACCACATCCTTCTCCTTTCTTCTCTGCCACCACTAAACCTCACAGCAGACAGATGAGATGTGAGGTAGACACCTCCTAGATAACTAAAGTATCACTGGACGTGCACTGTGGGTTCTTCTGTGTAGAAGGAAAATGCCCCAATAAAGATTAGCATCATTGATAGAAAATAATTGCACAGCTACTCCTTGAGGCTTATCCACGAAGCTCCCACAGGTTATTGGCAACTTGTCTTTGCTTTTGTTTTGTTTTTTTGTTGGGGCTGTTTCTTTTTTTTTTTTTCTTTTTCCTTTTTTTTTCTTTTCTTGAGACGGGTCTTGCTATACAATTCAGGCTGGTCTTGACGGTCCTGAGCTCACTTTGTAGCCCACGCTGGTCTCAAACTTGCAATGATCCTCTTGCCTCAGCCTCCCGAGTGCTGGGATTACAGGCGTGCATCACCATGCCTGGCTGGGTTTGTTTTTCGAGACTAAGTCTTGTTATACAGTCCAGGTTGCCTTGCACTTGCTATGTAGCACAGGCTGGCCTCAAACTCACAATCCTCCTGCCTCCCCTTCCTAAGTACTGGGATTACAGGAGTGCACAACCACACCTACCCTGGCATTTCCTGGCCTTGTCTTTAACCTAACTCTAGCACTCTTCTCCCTGAAACATGCATCTATGACCCCAGGCAAAAACACAAATACTAAAGTAAATAGAATATAATTAAAGCAAAAACCTTAAACCATAATAAGATTTTAATTCAACTACTTTATTTTAGCCATTTACTCTTTTTACATATGTCGCTCTTCTCTGTTTTATTTTAATCACATACCAATAGTGAAATTTAGCAGCTATTTTCCTCCTATCAATTGAAAAAGAATTAATTGAAAGATAATTAATTTTGTCTTTCCTAATAAAACAGCATAATTTAATACTAAGCCCCAAAATGTTTGCTGTGTCCTAGTACAATATATGAGCCACTTCATAAAATAGAGAGAAAATTATTCTGGGAAGTTCCATGGAAAGTCCACAGGAATGCCAAAGTTTCAATGGCCTTTTTAATTATAAATCTGTGAAACTTAGACTGAGACGAGATCTGGTTTGGAGGTTGCACAGCTGTAAACTTTTGTATTGCTTTTGACCAGAATTTCTCACTCTGACCAGCACACAGACCTCTCAGAGCAAAGTCCAGCAGTCACACAATGGGTCACCAAGCTGGGGTGTCATTGAGGGGCCTGCTGAGGTGCTAAATCTATTATCCATTTCCAGAGAACACAGATGTTCTTAAAAATTTATAAATAAACACCTAGCTAGGCGCAGACATACTTGATCGTTAGTTTTGCCCCAGCCACTTTTCTAAGAACTTGAGTTTTTGATCAACTGCTTAAATCCTGCAGAGAAATAGTGTTTGGCTTCCAAGGTGCAGGAAGCTCATCAATGCTGGGAGAGGGCACGCATTTTTATTTTTGTCCCCCAGGAACCCCGGCAGCCAACATAAACTAGACCAAGACAAAACCGGAAGCACTCAGAAAGATGTCTGATGCCTCACATATTAGTGATCCAAACATGCATTCACTTGACTGAATGTTGGCCAAAAATACTAAGTAAACACTTCTAACACAGCGAGTGACACCCTGTGCAAGAGACTGTAAAGACTCAGATAGTAATACCCTGTCCTGTGTCCTCAGCAAGCCCGTGGCCGCCACCTCCTAGTATGTGACACCGCTGTGCTGGCTGCAGGAACGACACACAGCCTTGTGAACAAACGCTGATTCCACTTCTCACAGGGAGAAACTGAGTCCAGTGTTAGGAAGGAGACAACCCAAATCAGACTGGAAGGTATAACGAGCGTGCTGGAACCTAGAGAAAGCACACAAGCTTCTGTGTAAGCTGTAGGAAATCGCTCCTAGGGAAGGAAGGGTCATATCCTGAAATCACTTCAAGCCAGGTGGGCTTTGGCAGACAGCGATCCAAGGGGGAAGGCACTTCCTGTTCAGGGCCCAGCACGGGACGAGTCCAGAGACATCTACCCAGGGGGTGATGCCTGGGCCAGCCTAGATAGGGTGGGTGGCTCATCGTGGGGTTTGATGAAACATGCATTTGGAAAACCGGTGCTAAATTGTAGAAGACTTGGAATTCCAGGCTAAGCAACATGGACTAAGGAAGGAATATCATCCAAGAATCTATTAATAAACATCCCACAGTGCTGAAAAAGCTCTTAAATTGTTAAGATTGAATGAAAATAACGCTTTTCACTGAACAAAAGCAAAGTGTCCTTTGACATAACTGTCAAGCACTCTAAAATGCTTCAGTGAATCCCTGAAAAAAACAAAAAAAAGTTAAGGAAATTTCAGTAGCGTGTAGTTATATACTACATGTCTAGCAAAATCATAACCAGAATTGTTGTAGGAGAGACGTACAGATGCTGGAAAATGCAATACACAAAACACAGTTTTCTCTGAGCAAAACCAATGACCCGTTAGAGATAAATAGAGAAAAAAAACAAGGAATTGCATCTTTCAAAAAATCCTGCCAAGGTGTCTGACTTTTCTTTATGATCATGTAACTAAGATTTGCTTCTGAGGTCAATATTGCTAAGCTTTCTACCATGCTTCTTAAAAAGGAAAGCCAGGTCGAGCTGTAGTACTAGTTTGGCTCCTGACCCTCTTTCTGGTCCTTCTGTGAGTCCCTCACCTCCACTCCAAATACGTCTGTGCACGGACGAGACAAAAAGCATGCTCAACGCGAAAGCACAAATTATGTATTGAGAAATCACTACAATGCCAAATTTTTTTAGAATAAAAAAAATATATATATATCTTTAAGAACTCGCTATGTTAGGGAAACTGTTTACATATTGAGGTGTTCCTCTTTTTTTTGACTGGAACAAATAAAAAAAAATTTGATATGGCCTTGGTTTCTTCTTCATGTGTGTCTGTCCTGAGAAGCTGACATCTTTGCTACAGGTGGGAGCATGAGCTGGTTCCAGGGTGCCACCTCCCGCCCCACTGGCACTTAGGGTGTCAGTCCCTCCACCCCGGGCCCAAGGACAGTGTCTTCCAGTTGTGCCTTAGTCATTTTCCTTGTCTCTGAGACACAATATCTCACACCCACAACTGACGGGAAGGGTTATTTTGGTTCACAGTTTGTAGAGGTTCAGTCCATAGTCAGCCGGCTGCCCAGAGCAGCAGGGTAGAAGGGCTAGGTGGAGGAGAGCTGCTCATGGCCGAGGAAGCAGGGAGAGATCAAGGGAGGATCTGGGAGAAATACTGACCCTTCCAGGCTAAACCCCCAGTGAACCCCTTAAGGACTTGTCCCTGGCCACAACCAAGTCTTCAAACAAAAAGAGTTTAATAACTCGTGATAAAGCCCAGGGTGGAACTAAGTGGTCTAGTGCCCTATGTTCCCTTTTGCATCGTACTGCCAGACTCCAGTGTCTCAGTGCCAGGCCTAATCCTGGAGAAACCTCAAAGCCAAGAAGAGCTTAGATTGTTGGCCTGTCTAGGCAGCTACAAAGGATCCAGACTTTAAAATGTCATGAGTTACCTCATGCTGTATCATGGTCAAAAGGGGCCACATAAAAATACACCTAGGCTAAGTTCCTCCCAGAAACAGGTGATTGCTGAGAGCAACTCTAGGACATCGCAGCCTCCCACTCCCCTTGCCCCACTCGAGCCTGCCCAGGATCTCCCTTGAGCCTGTCACCCGCGTCCCCTGGTCCTGTGTGTCTGCCCCACTCAGACACTCATTCATCATCATGAGCAACAAGAACTTGTGGAGACCCACAGAAGGAAGCTCCCAGCGCTGCTTCTTGCCACCTGCCCCAGGGCTCCCTGTGCTACCCCACAGGGGCTGCTTCATGCAACTCTCTGGTTGCCATACTGCAAGCCAGGTAATCCCAGTGCTCTCTCTGTGAGGCGGAGGCGGGAGGATCACAAGTTTGAGCCCACCCAGGGCAACTTAGCAACTTAGCAAGGCCCTGTATTTAAAAAAAATTAACAAAGGGCTGGGGATGTAGCTCAGTGAAAAGGCCCTTGGTCCAATTCCCAGTACAGGAAAAAAAAAAAAAAAGTGCGGCAACCCTTCATCTACAGGTGGTGGTTTCCACACTCATCTGCAGAAGATTCTCCCAGAAACAAAGCCCAAAGAGAGGCTCTCGCCTAAGGCGGGCCACGGGCGCCACTCGGCACTGCAAGGACACAGGCTCAGAGCTGCCCCTCAGCACCAAGCACCACCGTCTCTCCTTGGAGGGCAGTGAGAGCAGCTACTACACAGCACTCAGCCTAAACCCCCCGAGAACCTCAGGCTCTGAGCTCTGAGCTCCCCTACAGACCCATCCTCATCACCACTCCTCTTGACCCAATGGCTCCATTTCTAGACAGGCACAACTGCCTGTCTGACCTTAAAAATAGTGTTCTTTCTTCCTGGGATGTGAAGCCAGAGCCATCCAAGGAGCTCAGATATCCTGACCCCCCAGCACCAGTGAGCTCCTCTGCAGAGAAGTATAAAATAACACTGCTCACTGGTGCTCACTCTGTGTGCTCACTCTTCATTACCTTGTTCATCTCTGTACCTGGCACCTTTTGTAATGCTGGGCACTTTACTCAGTACTTATTTGTTGGATGGGTGGGTGGGTGGGCAGGGGCAAATGAGTGAGTGAGTGGGTAGTAGATGGATAAATGGGTGAGCAGATGGATGGATGGATGGATGGGTGGGTGTGTGGACAGGTGAGTTGGTGTGTAGGTGAGTGGGTGAATAGTTGGGTGGATAGTTGAATGAATGAGTGAATGGGTGGATAGGTGGGTGGGTGAACAGATGACTTGGTGAGTAGGCAGGTGAGTGAATGGTTGGGTGGATAGTTGGATAAATGAGTGAATGAGTGGATAGGTGAGTGGATGGATGGATGGATGGATGGATGGATGGATGGATGGATGGATGGAAGGGTGGATAGGTGGATGGGTGAACAGATGAGTTGGTGAGTAGGCAGGTGAGTGAATGGTTGGGTGGATAGTTGGATAAATGAGTGAATGAGTGGATAGGTGAGTGGATGGATGGGTGGATGGATGGGTGGATGGATGGGTGGATGGGTGGGTGGATGGGTGGGTGGATGGGTGGGTGGATGGGTGGATGGGTGGGTGGATAGGTGGATGGGTGAACAGATGAGTTGGTGAGTAGGTAGGTGCATGAATGGTTGGGTGGATAGTTGGATAAATGAGTGAATGGGTGGATAGGTGAGTGGATGGATGGTTGGATGGATGGATGGATGGATGGATGGATGGATGAATAGATGGGTGGACAGGTGAGTTGGTGAGTAGGTGGGTGGGTGCATGGTGGGGTAGATAGTTGATGAATAAGTGAATGGGTGGATGGGTGGGTGGAGACATGGGTGAATGAGTGAATGGGTGGGTAGGAGGGTGGATGGATGGGTGGATAGGTGGGGAGTGGGTGGGTAGGTGGAATATTAAAAGTTTGCTACTCAGGCAATTACAACAGCAACAGAAACACCTACTATTGCTCTCAGAATTGCATTACATTAGGAAAAACTCACTGTTGGCCAGGTGGGAATTATTGTTTGGTGCTGCCTTCCATCTACAACACAACTGTTCATTCTACCAAAGTGTCTGACATTTTGACAAAACACACCACAGGGCTTACATTGTGGCTTGCCTTAAGGGGATTCATGGGAGACCTGTTAGTTGACATTATTTAAAGAAGCCCTCTTGACTAATCACTGCTCATTACTATGGCCCTGGTACTTATAACCAGGGGGATGTGATTCAGCCCCAAGGGCAGAACATGCCCCACTGGCGGCGAATACTGTACTTCTGCACTCACGCCTGGCGAGGGCCACCAGGAGGGTGGACACCAGTGGACTGGACTCAGAAGAGCCAGTGGACAGGGACTCTGAACAGCAACACCGACCACTGCTACAGCCTGCTTGAGCCTCGCCTTCTGTTGTCCTCACCCAACACAAATGCACACACCCTTTTACAAGTTTGTCTGCGTAGTATGATCATCCTCTTGTAAATAAATACATTATTTTGTCTTCCCACCAGCTGCTTGGGTTGCAAATCCAGCTTCACAGGCTTTTTTTTTTTTCCCTCTCTCTAAAGTCTTGAAATCATGTCCAAAGGGAGGACTTGGAGACTAACTTCCACCCGAGAGGAGGCTTTGGGCAGATCCAGTTCTGTCTCCCTGTGCTCCAGCATCACAGGAATCCATCCTAAAGACAAGACATAAAAAGATGAGCTCCTCAAACCATTAACTGTCCCCACCACATCCAGGTAAATCGAGGACAGACCAAGCTTGCTGACAGCCACAGTCAGTACATGTGTGGTCTCACTTCTAACTTCTTCCCCACCAGGTCAGTCTCAAAAAAAACATGGTTTTTCCACTATGATAGACTCGTGATGAATGGATAACTCCTTCTGTAGGTCATGGCCGAATCATGGTTCAAATACCACAACTACCACAACAACCATAACCATTTATTAGCTCATTGGATCCAGGTGCAGGATGTTATCTAATCTTTGCAGTCCTGAAGGATCAATAACATTAGTCCTATTTTCTAGCTGACAAAACAGAGACTCATTGCAAAGTGCAGTTGTGACCACACGATTCTAACCATGCATTGAAGGTGATGCTGTTGCTTAGACAGGACACAGTCTGAGATGCATGAAGAGGAGGAACGAGAACCAGCACCAACCATGACTGAGCTGGTGCCTGGGCTCATGCCAGCAGAGGACAGGGGAATGTCAGCCAAGGAGCTGAAGCCAGGAGGAGCTGGGCACTGGCTAAGGATGGGTATCAGCCACTTCCTCAGCGGGGCCACTCCACTAACACAAGGTCCCAGTGGTCACTCTCCCAGCTGGCCCGCAAGTAGGAAATCGCAGGGGCGCTGCAGCTGTAGGAGAAGACAGCGCATACATGCCACGCTGGAGCATAGCAAATTCATGACAGGGCCCAGCCCACCGCCGTCCTTCCCTAAATCCCTTGCAAGTTCTCAAGGAGTGCTCTGTAAGGCCTCATGGAGCGCTCTGCGTCACATTCCAGCCCTGACCAGCAGCCGAAAGCTGTGAGGCTCCAGCCACGGTAAGCAGCAGCAGGCTTCGACCTATTCTCAAGAGCCAACTGCTAAATCTCCAGGAACACTCCAGGCCCAGTGCAAAACACAGCCATTATTTAACACAAAATTTATAACTTTACCATTAAATCTATGAAAAATAAATTTGAAAGGTACTCTAAATCCATCCCTTCCTGTTTTACCATATTTCAATATTATCTACTATGTTCCTGGGGTCACTGATGCCATGGTACTTGCATGGCAGAGATGAGCACTACCACAAACCCTGCCCGGCCCCACGCTCAGTGACCGCAGGTTGGTAGCTTAAAAATCAGTCACAGTGGGGATATTTACACCCCAGAAGCTGGCACATACTCTCATGGCCCCTATTTTTCCAAAGTCGGTTTTAAGCAGACTGTCAGAAGCAACAAGAGATGGTTCTGAAAGACAGTGGAGAAGGTAAATATCTTTAGTAGCCCTAACTTCAGGAGTTCTGTCATCGTCCACAAGGCAGAAAAGAAGAAATAACTAGAGCACATCGTGCTGGAGGGTTTAGAGGGATGGAAGCACCGTGGTGATTAGGATGAGCCCCTGGGAAAGAAGACTCTTGAATAAGCGCGGAGTGTGTGAACGCTTGTGTCCCATGTAAACGCCCACTAGCACTCTTTACAGAGAGGGGGCTCTGAGTGCCCTGGAAGACAAGAAGACCCAGTCAACAGTGAAGAATATTGGGGGTCTTCTTCCCTCACAGTAGGCATGAGTTGCTAGGGAAAGGTGGGACCACGTGGTGAGGACCTTCAGCCATTCCTCCTCACCCAGGAAGAAAAATCCATTTCAGTGTGTCAGGGGAACTCAGGGCTCATGGGTGATCACAGAGATGGAGAGGAAGGAGGCAGGGCTAAGCCCCTCGACACACATCCTCACTTCTGTAGGGAGATGGGTGGCTCAGGGTCCCAAGGAAATCTTACCTCAATACATCCACTTGGATTCAGGAAAAAGTTAGCTCGTGACACAGCTGTGACACCTCCTTGGTCCTAAGATCTTGCTCTGCTGAGAATCCCAGGGCATCCCCCAGGGAGCCAGCAGGGACGAGGACCTGCATGGTGAAGCTCTGAAATGCACTCGATGCAAACCCGTCTGCCCCTCCCGGAACACACGGGATTTCCTAGGACCAGCTGAGACACTGAGTCACTCGGGGCCAGGCGCCCGTGTCTGTCCCCACTGACCCCAGCATGCCCAGCAGGTGCGGGATGGGTATGGCATGAATGTGCTGAGTGGTGACAAACTGTCGAGCCTCAGGCAGAGATTAAAAGAGAGATCCAAGAGCTCAACCATGTTCTCCAGGGAGCGGCCAGCCTCGTTTCCTGCCAGGTGCCCCTCTTTGCCTCTGTCATCTATCACTGTCACCTGTAATTCTATGGGGCAACATTTCTTACTGCCCGTGCCCTGCCCCGGCTGGATGACACTCTCATCTTAATTGAATGTCCCGGGGCTGCACTGCTCCATAGAATTCCACACCGACCACAGAGCCTTCAAGCAGTCATTTTGCTCACGATCGTGTGTGTCGGGAATTTAGGGAAGGCAGGCAGCGATAGTGCATCACAGACCCATGTGCTGGTGTCTGGGTTTGCCTCAGTGTCCTGGGCTTGCTCTCTGTCTGCAAGTCCCCCAGGAATCTCAAGAGACCAGGCTCTCCACAGCATGGAAGTCTCCATACGATCCACTTCAGGTAGGACTGCAGAGGCCGTGGGGCAAGAAGCCCATGATGCTCAGTGGGACGTAACGCCAGAGACTCACTCTGTGGCCACACAGTCAGACTCGGGCTGGGGCCCCGCCCCAGGCACGCCATGTCCGCCTGCAGAATGGGCCTGCGCTATGGGAAGCTCCATGCCATTGTCCTTGAAAACCACAGCCTGCCACATTAGATCTTCCACTTCCTATGTGGCAGGGCTAGGAAAGGGCACGGTGAGAAGGTTCAGCGCCCAGGTTCTCCTTGGCCACCTCCTGCTTCCCACCCCCAGGCCTCCTCTGCTCCCTCTTCCACAGCTCATGCACCACTTGCACTGCAGCAAGCTGCAACAAGAAAACCTTGTCGTATTCGCAGCAGCCCAGTTGGAGAGGTCTCTTGGCTCCCTGACGGACACACGGGAGTCAAGATCTGTTCGTGTCCTCCTGAGTTTTCTGCAGCGCTGGAGCCAGCGGAGATGTCCTTGGAAACCATGCAGACCCGGCGACAGCTCTTACTGTTAGTAGAGGAGCAACCAGCTAATGGGCCTTCATGAGCCCATTATCATCAGCCCAGCTAATGTGCTGCATGAGTGAGAAGCCAGGGCTGAGAAACGCAGGCAAAGGGTTACACAGCAGGACCCAGGTACATAACTGATGCCAAATGCAATCCAGGCCATCGTCCCCCGGGTGTTATCCAGGCCGCTGGGAGAGTGACAGGGGCCAGAGGTCCAGGAGAAACAGACCCGCTGGAAACCCAGCTCTCCACCCACACTGACTACAGGGCCAGCGGTTATGAGCCAATACCCGGGGCGGTGCCTCCACCCACCACGGCTCAGCCCAAACTGGATGCCAGTTTGTCCGCAACTGACATCGCCATGCACAGAGCCGTGGTCTACGAACAAAGCACCTCCTCACCGGGGGCCCAGCTGTCATTGCTCGCCACGGCCTCATGCCCCAGCCTCATGCTCCAGCTGAGAAGCTGGAGCTGCACCCAGGCACTAGGCAGGCAGAATGAAGTCTCAAGGCCCACAAGGACACAGGACTGAAAGACCTTGACCTGAGCCTTTTGCAGCCCCCACCAAATTCTTACAGTTAAATAAAGTGTGATCAAAAAATATGGTGAATGTCTAAATTTTTAAAACATATTACACTAAAAGACTCTTAGTCATGAATTCCTCTTAAAACATTCCCCTCAAAACATCCCCCTCCCAGATCGTACTGTTCTGGCCACTTTCTGCAGAAGCTCTGGAGTCCTCTTTCCTGAGTGTCCTTAGCTGCGCTGTCCTGGCTGCCTCGATGTCGAATCTATCCAAAACGTTTCCCTTTTAACGGTCACTTTGACTTTGAGGAAGAGCCAGAAGTCGCATGATGCCAGACCCAGTGACTAAGAGCCTGCCTTTCCCTTTGGATGCCCCTTGGCAGCTGCATTTACTGTATTTTTTTGTTTGTTTTTTCCGGTACTGGGAATCGAACTCACAACCTTGTGCTTGCCAGGCAGGCACCGTGCCACTGAGCTAAAGTCCCAGCCCCTACTGTATTTTTTTAAAATCATGTCCCATAGAGACAATACTGGCGTGCTTGCAAATCAAAGTTGTTTATAACAATGGACTTTTTTTGGATCTATGTTTATGTGTTACATTTCAGCGTCATACTGATAATCAGAAGGATTGGATATCAGTTATCTAAGGGATATGAAAGGAAAGCCCATTGGTCCTAATATAATGTTGTCGGTCACAATTATTATCTTAACATGTTATATAAAATAAAGAAGTACAATATCTTGTCAATTACTAAACTCATCAAAATTCTCAGCGGCTGTTCTAAGTCTTTTGTCATTCACAGTTCTGATTCTTCTCTGGAATATTTACAATCAGATTGATGGGAAAAGAACTCTAACAAGTGCTACTAAAATTTCATTTGATTATTTTGATAAAACTGATATCACAAAAAAAAATTATTTCCTGATACAAAGCTGCCATATAAATTAAATGCTGTGGTTGGACTTGCTTTATATTGTCTTTTTCTCTTTTTTAGCCTCATAACTACTGTCTTAAAATTCTACAAAAGTCCCAGCAAAGAGGCCCAACCTAATGTTTTGTGCAGAAGCTTTTTTTTTTTTTCCGGTACCAGGAATTGAACTCAGAATCTTGTATTTACTAGGCTGGCACTTGTGCCACTGAGCTATATCCCCAGCCCCAACCCAATGTTTTGAGATGTTTTTGTTTTTGTTTCTGTTTGTTTTTTTTGAGACAGGGTCTTGCTATGTAGTTCAGGCTGGTCTCAAACTCACTGTGTAGCCCAGGCTGGCCTTGAACTCACAGTAATCTTCTTGTCTCAGCCTCCTGAGTGCTGGGATTTCCCGTATGAGCCACCACACCTGGCTCCTAATGTTCTGAGATGTTGACCATGACCCACAAAATAGCCAAAATTAAAATTAATAATAGAATCCAGGTAAACTTAGCCTAACAGCTACTCCTCTGAAACATTGTTGTTCCTCAAATGTGGTTAAAAAAAAAAAAAGGTCTTTGGAAGTGATTCTAAATTGTCAGACACTCCCCTCCCACGTGGGACCAGATGCGACCAACAGCTGGAACAGCATTCCAGCCAGAGCGGTGGGGACAGGGCGGTTAATCAGCACTGCCTTCAGAAAACGCTCATAAAGACGGAGGGGATAAAAATAAAAGCATGAGAGCTGTCAGAATCATAAAGGAGTCGTTAGTGTCAGCCCCACCAAAAGATAAAAGAGAAGTTATAATAAAAGTTTCGATGCATAAATGCCTGATGATTACTATCATGAAGGACTCTGCCAAAACCCTAAGTTTAGCCTGAACAGAGGTAAACACACTCTTACAGACCTCTGGGTAAGAGTCTAGCTGACAAGCTGCAGGGGCTTCCTTGAGTTCTCTGAAGGCCTTGCCCAGGTCTCCAACAGCTTAAAGATTGATTCCTTAGTCCAGTGGTGTATCAAAATCAAGTGTGGTCTAGACGTGCTAACTGCAGCACAGGAAGGTCTCTCTGCCTGGCTTTGGGAGAGCGATGCTGTTACTATGCCAACCAAACAGGTGTTGCATAACAGCTGTAGATACCCTCAAAGATCAGGCACCTGGATTAAAAGGGCTAACAGTTGGCCCTCTTGGAACATACTTGGGAATGGCTCTCCTGGTTACTACCCTTTTTGGCCCAAGAAAACAGCTGGGAAAGAAGGGGGACACACCTTGTAGTAGATTTCAGAAACTGGATCCACCCTCTGAGTTAAACATTAGCTCAGGACCAGGATGCCCAGGTCTAACCACAATGGGAGAAAGCAACTAGGTAGCTTAGTTTATACACGGTAGTCTCTGGGCATGTGTACAGCAGCCTTCTCCAACCCTTTGCTGAACCCCAACCTTAACTGCATTGACTATACAGATTTGACCCCTGTGGGCTATGGACACCATGACAGCTCCTCCAAGGGCCATAAAAGGTCAAAAACTCCACCGCCCCATGGAGGGGCTGAGTCAGGCTGCCCACTGGCAGGAGTCAGCTCAGACCAAAGCCTCAGTCCCACCCCAAATCCTGAGGCTGAGACCCTCAGCACCAAGTCCCCTTGGTTCCATGGGCTTTTCTCACTGTCTGCCTCCCATCCTGTGGAGTGGACCTTGTCTTTTCCATTTCAAATTAATTATTTATTCCTGAAGAGAACTCCAGTTGCATAAGAAATAATACCAAGAATCACCAAATGGGATCAAATCAAATTAAAAAGCTTACAAGAAACCACCAACAAAGTGAAGAGGCAACTTACAGAATGGGACAAAAAAAATTGCCAGCTGCTCCTCGGACAAAGGACTAATATCTAGAATATATAAAGAACTCAAAAAATTAGACTCACCATATTTAAAGACCCAATTTAAAAAATGGGCACCAAAAATGAACAGATTTCTTAGATGAAGAAGTACAAACAGCCAATAAATACAGTACGTGAAAAAACATTCACTATCTCTGACCATTAGAGAAATGCAAATTAAAACAACACTGAGATTCCATCTCACTCCAGAAAGAATGGCTACCATCAAGAAATCAACCAATAGCAAATGCTGGGGGAGGGTTGTGGGGAAAAAGGAACCCTTCTTCATTGGTATTGGGAGTGTAAAATGGTAAAACTACCATGGAAATCAGTGTGGAGATTCCTGAAAAAAACAAATTCCACTTGACTCAACTAAATCTTGAAGATAGCCTGTATGTCCATCAACAGATGAATGGATAAAGAAAAAGAGGTATTTATACACCATGGAGTACTACTCTGCCATAAAGAAGGACAGACGTGAGTCATTTGTAGAAAAAGGGAGGCACCTTGAGACCATCATGTTACATGAAGGAAATCAGACCCACAAGCTTAAATACTGCATGGTCCTTCTTATATGGGAAACTCAATACAGAAACACAGTATAAAGTAAAACAGAGACAAGAGGAAAAATGAGAGAGAGAAAAGTTATTGTAATCAAGCATGGACAATGTACCTAAAAGAGTACCTTGATTTAGTATAATTGTCTTACGTGTTTTATATGTTTTTTTTTCCCTGTTAGTCTGGCTGTTAATCTGTATGTATAATAATTAACTTTATAAAGACATATGAGAATTGGAATTCTCAAAAAAAAAAAAGCCTTGTAAATGAATGATCTGATGCTGCCAGAAAGGGTGGGGACTGGGGGAGAATTGAGATGTGTTATCTATGTGTACCAGGTCCCTATAATGAATGTAAGCATTACGTACTGCAAACACACATGTACTAATGAAAATTAAAACTACAACAAATAAATCACTGACCCTGCCGCTACTCTTGGGTTTCCTTTGTTTAAGACATCAAGAACCTGGACAAGACCCCGATCCAGTAACAGGATGAGGGCTCCACCCAAGACCGGCACAGGGCTCACCCAGGGCGGGACCAGGGCTCGCCAGGGCAGAACACGTGGTGGGTAGTGCCTCCTCTGAGTTTATAAACAGAGCTCCTGGGGGTGCCAGAGGAGAAAGCCCTCCAGGACAGCGGCAGCCCAGCAAGTACTTTCACCACTGAGGGCTTAGAAGGTGATAGCTTCGCCTCCGCCCTATTCGGCCTCTTGCTCCTGTGTGCCTTTGAGCACATGGCCAACCTCCCTGAGCCTCAGCCTCCCTTCAGATCTTCCACACAGAACTTTCTCTGAGATACTGTGGAGTGATGAGGTAGCAGGAGCACTGGCTCAGCCAGGAGCCTGGACCAGAACACCATCCCCCGGGTGAAATGTCATCATCCACTACATTCCAGCTCAGTGCACTGGAAAACCCCATGTGGCCTCCCTGGAACTGGTACCCAAGAGAACCCGAGCAGAGAGCCCCAAAGAAAGGACAGGACAGTGACTTGATGGTCACAGTCTTGTCTCCAGGGCCCACTTAGGACCCCCCACTTTTCTACCCTTGTCACCCACATGACACCCATTCATACCATCCTCTGACAGGTACTGCAGGCTACAGGCTCCCTGCTGCTTCCAAGAATGAAGACCCAACCGCTCAGCACCACCTGCCACCTCCAAGTTCAAAGGCAGCTTTGCTTTGTTGTTTGTTTGTTTGTCGGGGTTTTGTTGTTCTGTTTTTGTTTTTCTTTGGCTGACCTTAAAAAGTCTGGGCTCCAGGGATGTGAGAAACAGAAAGCCAACCTCACTCCAACCTCTACCCTTTCCCAGCTTCAATATTATTCTCTATGGGGTCTCTGCTCAGAGCAAGCGAATGCCCCCTGTCCTGGAGTCTCTAGTCCTTTGCCCATCCATCTTGCAAAGGGAACAAAGGCGGGCTGGTCACATGACCACAAAGCAGGCTGGTCACGTGATCCTGGTTAGCGCAGGAAGTTCTGCCAGCCGGTGCCAGGTGCACTGAGGGAAGCAGTGGGCACTGTACCCCCCGATGCCAGCCATGGTGCTGTCTTTGCATCGTGAGTCCGTGGGGTCCCCCACAACACCCACAGAGCTGGGTTTATTTAGCCTCCATCTCAAAGATGAGGAAACTGGGGCTTAGAAAATAGGAGGCACCTGCCCCAAGTCCCACAGCCAGGAAGCTTGCCCCCCAGGGTCCGATTTGGCAGCCGCCTGCAGCCCCCTGGGGCGTCCTCACCAGGTAGCCTCAGACCACCCCGACAACTAAAACTAACACTCCCATGAGTGAGGCTAGGGCCCATTCTCCCTCAGAAATTTCTGGAAGCTTTGAATGCCTGAATGGCAATAATTTATCTATAAAATATCCAGATTAGGATGTTTCTAGTAAATCTGACTGTCAAAATGCCTGTTGATCTTCTCTGTCACCCCAAGTGAAGAATGCCAGCCTTTATTAAGTCTGATGGGACACCGGACAGCCACTTCCAGTTACCCCATTAGCAAGCCTGGGTTGCTTAGCACCACCCCTGAGCTGGATCTTTCAGGCATGATTGAAAGTTATCATTTCTTCCCTAAAGTTGATCTCATGTTAGCCAATTCAGCCCCCAAAAGATTATGCACGGTAGGTTAGAAAAGACAGAGAATCTAAGGAAAGAAGAGGCAGCTTCTGATCCGTAAGGATACTCCTCTGAGGGAGATGGGCCGTCCACTCCGCCGGGGCCTGCACAGAGGACAGGTGGTCAAGACCCCTGAGGACTCCTCACTGCACCATGGGGTCCAGGCCAGGTGGCCCCAAACCCTCAAGTGCCAGCAACACCACAGCACTGCGGAATGGGATATGCTCTGCAAACCCAGAAAGCTGAGGGAGATACATGGAGGGTGGGACATGGGGGAGGTAAACTGCCAGCTCTTCAGGAAGCTGGAGTAGTGTGAAGCCGTGCAAGCACCCTGCGACCAGGGAGGAGAATCGAGAGAGCCACTAGGGGCAGGACTGTCTGCCTCCACTTACCCCTGAGGGCAGGTGGAAGCTCGCCATCTTCTCACGGAGAACTGGCATGCTCATGCTGCACCATGAGATTCCTCTAAGAGCCGAGAAGGTCGGGAGGCTGATAAGGACACGTGCCAACATCGAGAAATGGTACAAATGGGGTCGTGGGTGAGGCATGGTAAGAAATGATGGGCGCAGGGCAACCTCAGGAGGACTGTCGCCGGGACACAGCCCCACTGGGACACAGGGGGGAAAGAAGAGGCAGGCGTTCCAGAGGCGATGTCACTGGAGCAGGGGCCTCGTAAGGTCCTTGATGTCCGGAGTAAAGAACTGACCGGGATGCCCCAAGAAAGTGGCACCACCACGCTGCGCCACCGAGAGTCCTCGCTGCTGAGGGACTTGGGGTTAGGGTTTGCGGGGGCACTGAGGGCCCGTCCAAGGTACTGAGGCAGGGCTCCCGCTGCTGAGCGGCCGGGCTCAGCGCCAGCTTCCTACATCATTGTCTTCGACAGGAAAGAACCCCAAGCTCTGCGCTCGTTCCTCCACTGCTCCGATGCACCAGGAATCGGCTCTTAGGATCTAAATATTTAACATGCTGTTGGCAATGTCACCGGAAGATACATAAATACTCAGGCACAAATCTAACAAAACGTTACAAGGTAGGTATCCTGAAAACTACAAAATGCTGACAGAAATATCAATGATCTCAATAAAGAAAGAAAGATTGCCATAAATCTACAGATATTGAAAAACTGATTCTAAAAGCTTACACAGAAAGCAAAAGACCTAGGACAACCAACAATCCTCAACCAAAACAGGACTCACACTCCCTCACTTCAAAATGTACTATAAAACTGCAGCCATCAGGACAGTATCGTATCAGCAAGAATAGACATGAATGACACAAAAGAAAGCCCGGAAATAGTCACATACGAATAGACATGCATATAACAGCATTCATGAACTTAGCACATGTGCATGATGAAATTGCAAATAGCAGTGGGAAATAACAGTGACTTCTACATGCAACAAGTGAATCTCACAAACTTAACGTTGGCTGAGAGAAATCAGAACCAGAGTACAATATCATGTGTCTAAAGTTCAGAACAAGACAAAACTGCCAACGAGTCTGCCTAGAGCTTACCTCTGGGTGCAGCAGGTCTTAGAATGCTCAGAGGTGTGGCCAGTTACAGTCTAATTATTTACCCAAATACTCCTTGTGTGGATATTTTCACCCTGCAAAAATTCCCTGAGCTCCACATTTATGATCTGTGCATTTCTGTGTATGTGTCACACAATTCAATTTTAAATTTTTTCTTTAAAAACAAGTTATAAGATAACCCACAGATAGAAGATAATTTGCAAAGTATCCAATTAAAAAATGGAGTTCTTATTTGAAATATATAAAGAACTCCTAGGAATCAATTAGGAAAACAGTCCAATAGGAAAATAAAATACAAATGATATAAACAGACCATTCATAAGAGAGGAGAATACAAGGCCAAGATACATAAAAAGATGCCCCATATAACCACTACCTGGAAACTATAAATTCAAACACTGAGCAGTGTCAGCTTGGAAAAGATTTAAAAGCGTAAACCGCTCTTTGCGGGTGAAGAGGAGGACTTCGTCCTCATGGATATTCGAAGGGGAATTTGGTCCTGTCTCTCTGGAGAAAAGTTCCTGCTCTTTCACCCAGCAGGTCCAAGTCTAGCAAAACAACAAACTTGTAGAAGTCCATACTGCATGACATTAAGGAAATAAATTTGAAACACGTGCAGCTAGAAGGATTCACACACAGGGTATCAGGAGAACCTGTAAATGCTGTGAGAGGCAAAGACACTCATTTGGCTGGTGGTTATCTTGGAGTGCGAGGCAGGGAAGATAAAGGGGCTGGGAAAGCCCCACAGGGAGTTTCTACAGCGCGTGTGTTGTTTTGCTTTCTAAAGAAATAAGAAGCAGTTGGGCGTGGTGGTGCACGCCTGTAATCTCAGTACTTGGGAGGCTGAGGCAGAAGGATTGCTGCAAGTTCATGGCCAGCCTGGACTACATAGTGAGATCTAGACCAGCCTGAAATACATAGTGAGATCTTGTCTTTAAAAAAAAAAAAAAAAAAAAAAAAAAGAGAGAGAGAGAGAAAGGAAGCAAAGGAAAAAGAAGCAACTGATACGTCAGAACTCAGAGGAGCTGGTAAGTGTTGGCTTGGTGTGAACTATTCTACACAGAGGTGTCTCCCTTTATCTGTGGGGAATATATCCTAAGACCTCCATGGACGCCTGCAGCTGCACAAAGTACTAAATCCTACATGTACTGCTGTCTCCCATCCATGCACGCCTATGACAAAGTTTATAATTCTGGCACAGTAAGAGATCAACAAAAATAACTAACGACGATATGGAACAATTATAACCATATAGTGTAACAAAAGTGATGCCCGTATGGTCCCTCGAGTTATTTTATTGTGCTCTCACTCCCCACTTAAAGAAAGCGTGCCGTATCCTCACTGGTACATCCTGCACACCAATGCCACTACTCTTGTACATGGAGCCATTATTCGGGCAAATATGAGTTACTTGAACACAAGTGCCATGATACCACGACAGTTGATCCCATCCTAGAAATGGCTTCTGAGTGACTCATGGGAAATGCTGGACTCACGGAAGTTATGACCAGGCTGGGTGGGCTGTGAGAGTTCATCAAGCTACTCAGAATGGTGCACAATTTATATCTTACTATTTCTGGCATTTTCCATTTCCTACTTTGGACCCCAGTGGACCATGGGTAAAGCAGACTACTGTACTGGAAGTAGTTCAGCGTGTAGGAGCTCCTACACTCCTACACCAAGAGGTCTGCCTCTCAGATTAATAACTTTCTCAGGTGAACCTTTCACCGCCTGCACCGTGGCCAGGGTGGCCCACACGCACCCTGCCGGCCATGGGTCAGGCTGTGCTTGCCACCTCCCGGGACTCTGAAAGCAGGCAGAAGGACGAGGGACAGTGCTCCTCAGGGACACTACATGAGCCGTCTTCCCATCCCTGTATGCAGCGGGCCGCCTCTCGCTGGCCACCTCACCAGCTCTCCAGCTGCTGAGTAAAGGCAATCCAAATGGAGTTGCGGGCACAGCCTGCCCCTGCGCCAGGGACCCCACTGCAGAAGCCGGCAGTGCCCTGCACCCCAACACTCTCTGGACCCCTCCCGATGCCACTGATCTTGAAAGGCAGAGAGGGATGTGTTTCTGATTTACGCACGCATAAACGTGTATCCACGTAGCAAATTCTCTTGGGCTCATCACTGTTTCCAGCTAATGAGAGTTGGAAGGAGGGAAACTAAGATCATTCCATGCCCTTTAGGTGCCAAGAAGCAAATGGCAGCCTTGTCTCCTGTCGCGGTCATGACCACCCTTGAACAAGGGGCATCATACATCACTGGTGAAGAAACAAAGCCTCAGAGACGCCAGGCCCTTGCCCCGCGCCCACGGTGGAGCATGAGGCAGAAAACCAGACCTGCCCTGCCCGCCAACAACATCTGGTTTCTTTCTTCCCTGCGCCGCCTCTGCAGAAAGCCTTGGGGCCGGAGGAGAGGTGTGGGGAGGTGACACAGACACAGATGCGGGTCATTTCAATGCTTCTAGGTGAGGCTGTAGTGACAGCTGTCTCTGTTTTCTATTTGCTGAGACAAAATAACCAACACCCAAAGTTAAACGGGGAGAGGTTTACTGAGCTCGAAGCTTGTGGAGGTTTCAGTCCATAGTCAGCTGGCTCCAAGGCAGAGTGGCACATGGCACAGGCGAAACAGTTTGTGGCAGGCAGAGACCAAAAAAAGCAACAAGAGAGAGAGACAGGCCTCTTTCTGATCTCTATATTGTATCCTGTCTACCAGGATTAGGGCGGTGCCAATCCAATCGGTGGCCCAATCCAGCAATCACCCACCCTTCCTCCCAGCAACCTTCGTCCCAGCATTGCACCATGACTCTATCACACACTCTAGGTTCAGCCACCTCCCAACACACCCTATGACCGCATGGGGCTTGGGTGGGCGTGGGGCATCTAGACACAGACCATAACAGGAACCAATAATAAAGAAACAGATAAAAGTTCTGTCACTTCTCGGTTCTCCCTATGCCAAGACTGCATAAAGTAAGGTAAAAATGATTGTGTCTTACTCTGCACAAAGCAAGTATCTAAAGAAGACAGCAAGAATAAGTGAAATAAGGACCCCGTGTGCAGCCCCCCTACTCAGGTTTACTGAGCTAGGAACAGACGCTGGTGCTCACTCTCATGAGCACCATGAGTGTGTGTGTGTGTGTGTGCGTGTGTGAGAGAGAGACAGACAGACAGACAGACAGAGACACAGAGACACAGAGATTTGTTGGCTATGGCTGCCATAACAAAATATAACACATGAGCGGTTCAAACAGCAGACATCTGCTTCCTCCCAGTTCTGGAGGCCGGAAGCTGTCAGCAGTCTTGGCTTCACTCCACAGCCCCTCTCCTTGTCTTACAGAAAGCTGTCCCCTCTCTGCGTCCTCAGGGGGCTGTCCTCTGTTCCTGCCCACGCCCTAACCACCTCACCCTAGAGGACACCAGCCAGACAGTGGCCACCTGTACGGCCTCATGTAACCTTAATGACCTCTCAAAAGACCCTGTCTCCAAGCAGAGCTGCACTTCCAGGTTCTGGGGGTGGTCAGGATTTCACATTTGACTTTGGGGGAATACAGGTGCCTCCCAGAGCAGACAGAACAAGTTGTGAAGGAACCAACTTTGGTTTGGGGCTCTCGCTGTCAGAGACAGTGATGTGGCCTTGTCCGGCCACCAACCTGGAAGACAGCCACCCTCTCCAAAAAGGAGATCCAGTTGATTATCCTGGGAGGTGGGTCATCAATCTCACTCTCTCTCTCTCTCTGTAATTTTTTTAAAACAATTGTGACAAGGATTTTGCAAAGCTTATGGAGTATAATATTTTTACATCCTCCCACTCCTCTTAAAAACAAAGTGAGCAGCCAGGCACGGTGGCACACGCCTGTAATCCCAGCACTCAGGCGGCTGAGGCTGGAGGATCACCAGGAGTTCAAGACCAGCCTGGGCTACATACGGGAGTTCACGGCCAGGGTGGAATACATAGTGAGATCCTGTTTCAAAGACAAACAAACAAACAAAAAAGAAAACAAGTGAGCAACCAGTATATCAAAAGCAATGCACAACAAAATTAGCAACAAAGACTCCCGGCCTCAGGGTTTCCCGGAAGGAGGGCTTCCGGCGCACAGGGAGCTGCGGGTGGGGAGCGCCAGCCTTCTGGCTGGCTAGCTTCCTG
>NW_004955407.1:36596923-36635613 GCF_000276665.1 Chinchilla lanigera | reverse complement strand
CATTTTGTCTGTAATTTGCTAAGTCCCCCCTATTATTATGTTATCCTTCTTTTATTCTTTAAAAAAAAAAAAAAATTAGCGACAAAGTATCCTCACATAATGAGTTTGCAGCATAAACCACAGAAGGCTGGAAGACACGTGTGGAGTGAGGATTTGTGTGGGAGGAAACACAAAATCTACCGGGGTCCCCAGAACCACAACCCCGCAGACTCGTATTCAGGACGGAACACAAGCCCTTCCACCCCCACACACAGAAGCCACCTTGAAAAACAGGCTTCACAGTGCGGAGAAGAGCAACAAAAGGCAGAGGAAAGAGAAGGCCGGAGAAAAGAGGTGGGAGGGGACAGAACATCAGCCTCAGAAAACATCAGATGGGGGCTGGGGATATAGCTCAGCAGCACAGCACCTGCCGGGCAAGCACAAGGTCCTGAGTTCAATTCCCAGTCCCCCCCCCCAAAAAAAAAGAAAAGAAAACATCAGACGGAATTATTCATCCCTACCACAAAAGCAGAAGAGGAGACGCTAGAGCCACGAAGGTAGAAAACCTATCTTGGCCAGTTCCTCATGCCCGTGAATAAAGGAAAACTCACCTCACTTTTTTAAAAGTAGCAACAGAGAAAGATCATAGCCCAGTCTAATGTGAAGTTATTATAAAAGAGCATTAGAACACAATACTGTGCCCATAGGCAATAAAAGCTAGAAAGACATACACACATGCAGGGGAAAACCACACCTGATATTTTCAATGAGGTAAAAGGAATTAAGAAAATGATCGATATTATTAAATTAAAACAAATCATAATTAAAAATACTAAGAAATATAAGACTTGAAAAAACAAATGACACAACTCCAAACACAAGGCCCTGGGTGTGCAAACACAATTGTGTGCAAACACAATCCCCAGAACCAATACACAAACTTGCAGTTTAACTTGCATATTCGTGCTTTATCAACTTTTTACAACTCTGAAACAGTGTCTTGCTATGTAGTCTAGGCTGGCCTTGAATTTGCTGTTTATCCCAGGCTGACTGCAAAATTGAGGTCATCTCCCACCTCAGCCTTACCAACTTTTTGAAAAATTGTCTTGCATTCCTATTACGTTCGGGTTTCTCTCTTGAATTTAAAACATATGCTAAAGTCTTCATAATATTGTCATATCCATGACGTAAGGATTAAACAGATTTATAATGGCATTTCTCTATAAGTAGATTCTTCAAAGAAAAACCCAGGTCACATGCATGCTGCAGGCAGCCCATAGATGAACCCGAAAAAACCCCACATACAACTATTGCAAAATATCAGGGTAGTTAATGTCACTAGGTCCAGTGAAAGCAGCATTTTTCCCTTAGGGCGGTAAAGAAATGAGCTGGTCAAGGTCACATGCTCTGACATTTGTGTCACTCGGCTGGATGAGTTGGGACCGTGGGCAGAAAGAATGTTCCTGCAGATCATTTCTACACAAGACTGGCGAGTGATAACTCCAGTTAACACAGATGTGAGTGAGAGCTACACAGAAGTCCTAGGCAGCCCAAACAAACCTAAGCTCAACCCCAACCCCAGCCAGATCTGGAACACCATTGCAGCTACTGCTGTCCTACCCACAGTATAGAGAAGTGTAACAGAGGGCAGGTAGAGTGGACAAGTACAGTGGTCTAGTCACTGGATTCATGTACTGATATCACTCATTAATTTGGGGAAAGTTTTCAGCTAATCTCTCTCCAACTATTTATTCTGACCTATCCATTCCTGCTCCAGCTCTCTAATTACATACATGCTAGACCATTTGTATTTGATATTGTCTCATATTTCTTACTCTTTCCTTTTTTAAGATACTTTTTTATCTATTTATGCTTCAATGTAGAGAATTTCTACTGACATATTTTCAAGTTTACCAATTCTTTACTTAGTGTGGTCTACTGTTAAGCTAATTCACTACATTTTTTACTTTGGGATTGCATTTTATATTCAATAATTTCTATTTTAGAGTTTATTTTTCTGCTGAAATTTTTTATATTTTTAACCCATTGCATTCACAGCTCTAAAAATATTAACACATATGCTAATTAGAGTAAAATCTTTTCTTAGGGCAACTCCAGGTCATCTGTGGATCTATTTCTGCCGACTATTTTTTCTTTTGATTGTTGGTCATATGGTATTTTCTGGCTTATGTAACATGCCTTTTAGTTTGTTTATTTGCTTTTAACTGGATGCTGCAGACTGTGTAAAACAGAGCAATGGAGGTTGAAAGGAATGGTCTTTCCATGAGGCACTTGTCCTTTTCTGTGTTGTGTCTTGCACAAGAATCTGACACCTTCAATCTCAGCATTAGCTCAGCTGAAGTAAAGTTAAGGTTACCACTGTAGCTAGTGTATAAGATGTGATCAAAATATACTATGAATGTATATTTTTTACATTAAAAATCTGTCACAGTAAAAGATACAATGCCATTAATCCTCCTTGCAATTCTCCTCACTTCAAATACACCTCTCCCATCTTTCTTGCCACTTTCTGAAGCCGTTCTGGAAGTCCTCTTTCATGAGTGTCTTTATAAGGTGTGATTAAAAAAATATGGCAAGTGCTGCTGCTAAGCCATCCAGTGGAAAAGCAGGCTTGTGAAAAACATTAGAGTGTGTCCTCACCTACCTTATTTACTACATCTGGCACTATGTGACTTCTGGATCTTCCCCAAAGTAAAAATAACCATAAAAGGGAAATATTTTTAATTGATTCAGGACATTGAGGTAGGCAGCACCTGCAACTAAAGACACTCATGAAAGAAGACTTCCAGAAATACTTCGTAAGGTGGCAGGAATGATGATAAAATTGTGCTGGAAGTGAGAGGGAGTAGTGCATTTTGAGGAGAATTAATGGTGATGTGTCTCTTACTATAGTAAACATTTTTAACGTTTATTGTATTTTTTGATCATGTCTTGTAGCTCACTTCTGGTTTCAAATGTCCAGAGCATGAGATCACCCTTCCTTCAGCAAGGTTGCAAGGTCTAAGCACCATGATAACGCACAATTTCTGTCCGCTCTCATGTCACCACCTATCACCCGATGAATACATGTGGAGAGTGACAGATGGGGACGGCCAGTTCTGTGCTTGGGATTTCTCCAGATTTGAGTCAAACATCAGCTGTTAGATTCTCAGCCAAGTTCTTCTCATTCCCAAGAGTTTTCTCTGCCCATAGCCCACTTACTTTTCTGCCCACCCACTTCTGCATACTTGGCACCTTGCTCCAAGAATGCAAGGGTCACTGTCTGGCTCTACTAAGATGAACTCATTCCTCACTGGAATGTAGCTCAGTGCAAAGGCCCTTTTTCAATCCCTGGCCCTTAAAAAAAAATGATGTCCGGAGATTCAAAAGAGCTTAAAATACAGTTGTGTATTGCTTAATAATGAAGATGCATTCTGAGAAACACATTGCTAGGCAACTTTACAGTTGTGTGAACATCCTAGGGTGCACTTACATAAATAAAGACAGCTAGGTGACACAATCTGATCTTAGGGGACCCCCTGATTCAGGAGGTCCATCCTTGCCTGAAATTCATTGTGCACCCCAGGATGTGCAAATGTGCGACCGTGATATTGATGCTACCAAGAATGACACGAAGTAAGAGAGGAACTGTGAGGTTTTCTTGGAGATGAAGGGGTGTTGTGGTTTCTATCTGGATGCTACGACTCCCTCTTCCACTCCTGTATCCCCACAAGAAATAGCCCAACTCCGTACAAGGGCACATGAAAAACCAGATTCGCAAAGAGGAGGTCAAAAGTGAATCATCAGGTTCCTCATGCGTGGATGATGAAGATGATCCACTATGGTAAAATACATGCTTTTACAAGGAAGAGTGGTGCGGGTGGATGATGAGGATGTGGAGGATGATGACTTTGACATTCGGCATGTGAGCCAAAGTTCCTGTGACAGTGAAATGGAGCAGGAATCGATTGATACAGACACAGATAATACAGACCTCCTCGATTCAGATGGTGACGAAAACAGCAGTGTGAGGACATACTGGACAAGCTGAAATGCTGCAGAACGACCACACAACAAAATGGAACGATCCAATGTTAGAACTAGGTCCAAAAATATAGTGAGGGTCTTGGCAGGCGTGAAACATATTGGACAGAATGCCAATGATGCCCTTCAACACTGGACATTGTAGTAGCTGAAATAGTATAAGACACTGAAATACACAAAGGTTGAAATGCAAGTAAAACATTCTGTATCAACCAATGGCCGTATTCAAAAATATATTTATTATGACACCTCACTAGCTGAACTAAACGCATTCACAGGTCTGCAGTACTTAGCACAGATTTCTCAGGGTGACCACAGGAATATAAAACACTTATGAAAGCGATGGATCAAAATATGGCACAAAAATTTATGCCCTTGAAGATGTGAAGATTTACTATCCTTTTTTAGACATGTATCCTGGAGCTCAGCCATCAGGTCCTTATTTGTGTAGTAATAAACCGAGTGATGTTGTGAGCAGACTTGTTGCTCCCATCTCTCAAACTAATCAGAATGTGACATTCGACAGTTGGTTCACCGGTCTCCAACTGACATTACATTTGCTAAGAGCACAAGTTGACCAATGCGGGAACTGTACACAGAAACAAAGCAGACATTCCAAATGAAATGCTGCAATTTCAAAACAGAGATTGTGTAGTCTGATCTTTGGATTTCAGAAAGATGTAACATTGGGCTTGCATGTCACAAAGAAAAGCAAACTGTTACGCTGATGTCAACATTGTACCGTGGCAGAAATATTCATAGGGAAACCTCAACAAAACAGAAGCCTGAGATGGAAACTTTCAACAACAAAACTGGACGTGGAGTAGATGTTATTGATGAGTTATGTAGCAATTATGATGTCACATGAAACAAACAGTTGGCCAAAGGTTGTGTTTTACTCAATCCTAAACACGTGTGGCATAAGTAGTTTGATAGTTTACATAGAAAATAACTAGTGCAAAATATCAAAAAGAAATTTTCTTAAAGGATTGGGATGGGAGCTCATAAGAGATCATTTACAGCAGAGGAAAAACAAAATGTTTCTGCCCAGGGAACTACACAAAAAACTTGTGGAGAGCAATGGTGAGCTGACAGGTGAACAGCCAGGTACAGTATCACAGAGACCTGCTATGACAACAGGAAAACAAAAAAGATGTCAACTGCTCCCTACAAGAAAGTACAGGAAAACAAAATATATGTGCTATCAGTGCAAGCGATACTTGTGCATGGAACATGCAGTTGTCATGTGTGAAGACTGCCTTGGGTGTGACAGTTGAAGCCAAGCTTATTGCTATGGTAGACTTTTGTTTGTGTTTACACTATAGTTCACATAGGCTTTTATTTTTGATGTTATCTTTTAGATTTTGTAAGCAAGTAAACGGCTGATGTGAAAATGTTGATGTCTATTCTAAACACAATGCATATTAAGAATTTAGTAATTAATTTTATTGATAGTATATGTTCTGGGTTTTTTTTTCTAGTAGATGCACTGCCAAAGCACTTATGTTCCTGTTAATTACACAGCATATAATATAATAAGAACCTCCTGACAAAACAGCAAGACCACTGAGATGTCACGTATGTCCCACAAAAAGGCCAGGAAAGCAAGACATGTGCTGTCAGTGTGAGAGATACGTGTGCATGGAAGGTGCTGCTGACATGTGTGCAGATTGCCTTAGGTGTGACAACTGAGGTAAAGATTATTTTTTGTAGAGCGCCATTGGTATTTTCATTGTGGTTCACATGGGAATTTATTTCTGATGTTCTTTTTTAGACTTTGTACACCAAAAAAACAGTTGATGCTGAAACTTCAGATGCTTTTTTACAAACACTCAACAAATATTAAAAACTCAAAAAAGTAACAGGAACAGTTTCTGTCCCTAAGGAGATGCAGATATTGAACTTACTACATAAAGATGTAAATCAGCTATTACAAATATATTCTAAGAAGTAAAAGAAGCCACGTTTGAAGGACTGCAGGAGGATATACGAAGTATGTCTCACCAAATTGAGCATCAATAAAGAAATAGACACGATGTATAAAAATTTTGGAACTGAGAAGTACAGTAATCCCAGCGAAGAGCTCATTCAAGAGCAGATTTGAAGAAGGGCCAATTGAGATTATCCAGGCCAAAGACGGAAATCTGTCTTGGTCACCTTGCTGCTATACCAAGTAGCACAGAGTGGGTGGTTTAAATAAACATTTATTTCTTACAGTTCTGGAGGCTGGAAGTCCACAGGCAGGAAGTTAACAGCGTCACTTCCTGGTGGTTTCTCCTCCTGGTTCACAGACAGCTACACCCTGCTCTATGCTTACAGAGCACAGACCACTCCGGCCCCTTCAGGACATCCTGTCATGGTGGCCTTCCTCTAAATCCAGTTACTCTCAAAAACCCCACCTCCATATACCCTCACACTGGGGATTTAGTTTTCAACACCTTAATTTGAGGGCAGGATCACAAACATGAAATCTATAGCAGAGAGAAAAGGGTACTTTTTTGAATAATGAACAGAGATCTGTGAGACACTATCAAGTATACCAAAACAAGCACAATGCAACTACATTCCAGAAGGACATTTGTACCTACTGCTGTCCTGCCACAGGACATTTGTACCTACTGTTCTGCCTGAGCTGCTCTTCCTTTATGTAGCAGTGTGGCTCACTCACTTTGCTCTTGCAGATCTCTGCTCAAATTTCACCTCTACTGGGAGGACTTCCTTGACTTTTGCATACAAAATGAACAACTCCCTCCACTCCTCATTCCCTGCAACACTCGAGCCTCCTACCCTGCTTGCTCAGCCCTTCTCCCTACTGTCATGTGTCTGATACTCCTCCTATCTGCCTGTTCACTGGGTGGCGGTCTTCTGCTCCCCCATGCAGACACACACGCAGAGGTTAAGGTCCAGGAAGGCTTAGTGGTTGCTCCTGCGTCACTGTCACACCCTCAGCTGCTGAAGCCCTGCCTCTCTACACGTGGTCAGCAAATTCTTTTTGAATGAATGAAGTCTACCAGCCATAAAAATGCCTAAATGCTTTGATCCAGGAAAAGTCACTCCTGGGAATTTAAGCAAGAGACTCAGAAGAAGAGACAAGTTATATGCATGCAAATCTTCACTGCCATAGAGTTGTGTTTTCAACTCAGTTTACCTAGGGTAAAGAGGAGGTTCATAATGAAAAAAAATCAGCATAATGCAGAGGAATGTTTAGGCACAGTTCCTAGGAAGACAGCGTTTTGAACAGAACCTTGAAGGACGGGCAGATTGGGTTTAGCAGAAGAAAGATGCTGGTCAAAGGCCCAGGGAGGAGAATAGTCCTGACAAGTGACTCCTGCGGGACAGCAGTCACTGGGGTCTGCAGGACCTTTGCAGAGAGCAGAGTTCAGGGACCAAAAAGAAGCTGGCGGGTGAGGTGAGCCAGGCAATCATGAGACACGCCTGGAATTCAGCTTAAACACAACTGAGGTCTTCCCTCCATAAATACTGGAGAACTCCAAGGTATTATAAATGGAGTGTTTGGTTCTTACCAAAACTGTTTTACAACACCATTCCTGCAAATGCAAAAGATAGCTGATTTGCTCTTCCTGCTCAGGAAAATCACTCTGCGGCTCCAGGCAGATCCTGTCAAACAGACACCCACGGGGCTCTCACCCCCTCAAGGGGGATCAGCAAGGGTGGGTCCCCTGTCTGGAGCACACCTCCTCACCCGTCACGGATCCGTATCCCATTATTGGAGATTTGTCAGCATGTTTGCAATTCTGCCAGCAAAGATTTCAGAGCAATTTCAACAGAAGAATGAAAAGCGCTTCTTGTAGGTAGAAATGGCCTCAGACAGGAAGGCTTTTCAGGCAAGAATATTTAAGAGCATATGCTCAAAGATGGTGATGACGACAGCAGTAAAGACAACACTGTCAGGACACGGCTAAATTGACCAAAGCATATCAAGGGGGCTCTGTCTTAAATGACAAGCAAATTATTTAAGCACACACAAGTCTGCATGACCCATGGGAATTTACAAACACCAATGCATTTGCTCAAACAAATCTTTTTGAGTTTCTGTGATGCCTAGTATAACACTAGCCCTGAGGGCATGTTGTCTATTCCCTTGTGGAACACTGCAAATCTCAGCACCCGCTAGGGTCATAAAAGTTGTAGTGACAGGCCTGTAATCCCAGCACTCTGGGAGGCTGAGGCAGGAAGTACAAGTCTGACATCCAGCCCAGGTGACTTAGTTATTTAGCAAGACCCTGTCTCAAAAATTTTTTAAAAAATTTTTAAGTAAAGGGTTAGGGATGTAGCTCCATGCAAAGGACTAGGGTTCAATCCCTAGGATTACACACAGAAAGTTGTACAGGTCCAAATATCTTTTATCTGAGACCATGAAGTACCCCGGATTTCCAAAAGACAATAAAGTATCAAACCCATTTCATAGCAGCTCCCATGAGGATCACATGGCACACACCCTGCAATCTCCACAACAAATACAAACGTGCTCCACAAATGGAATAAAGACCATAAAGAGCCCAAGGTCAGATCAAGCTCCCAAATAGATTTGCTGCCAAGTTCCAGAACATTTTCTGCTTCCACAGCCTCTGGACATTAGGATTACAGAGAAGGGAGGATGGGTCATGGAAACAACTGCCACTCCCAGAGAGGAGAAACTCCTGGACAGACTGAGTGGATGGTCACGCTCAACAGAATTGGAGGATGCCGTTGTGCCAGACCCAACTTATGAGACTGAAAATTAACATGGAGTCACCCACGCCAGTGTCTTACACTAGCAACGCAAAACTAAATTGTTCCTGAGCTTTCCAGAAATCAGGAGGATGAGCGCGCATAGCCAAATCTCCCAAACAGCCAGTAAGCATGGCAGGGAAATTCCTTCCCCTTTAATTCTCACTGAAACTAAGTAACCCGATGTCTCCCCATCACCTATTTTTCTACCATTCTCTCTCCCCGGCCCCGCCTCCCAGGGAGGTCACTTTGACCAATCTGCTTTTTGCTTCTGTTGTGTCCACTTCTTGGAGCATTTCCCTGTCTATAAAGTCAGCCTCCGCTGCTTGGACCATGGGAACTCTTATTCTATGTTATGCCATGAAGTGTGGCCAGGTTCTAAAGTCATACAGAGGCCGAGAGGATCTTCCCATGAGCATAGCTGATTCTTGACAGCAGTGAAGAGTTGGAATCGCAGGGCTTGAAGCGCTGAGACCCTCAGTCCCAGACAGTGCATGAAATTTACACACACAGTGCGGAGTGATGGGCCGAGGGACGACGAACGGTGCCTCCTCAGATGGAGGGTACCGGGATCCATGCTGGAGTGACACGGAGATGTGGTGTTCTCCAGGCAAGATCCACATGTGCTCAGGAAAGAAGCAGGGCTGAAGAAAAGTGTGTGGTTGATACACTGTGTCAACTTGAGAAGTTTAGACGCTTAACTAAGTGACTCAGCATGAAGCCAGGGTCCTCATTTTGTAAACATCCTCATCCTGTGCAAGAGGAGGGCAGGGAGAGGGTGTGAGTGCTACATACACCCACCCCAGGGAGTGTAGCCCGCTTTCAATATAAGGGAGAGAAAGAAGCTAGCTCTCCCTGCTTTTTGCTTTCCTTGTTTTTGCTGTCTTCTGCCACCTTGAGCTATTGCCCCTGTGCCATGTCACCCTGCCTTGAAGCCAGCTGATTTACGTACTGAAACCTCCACAAACTGTGAGCTAAATAAAACCTTTCCCACTTTAACTTTGGGTGTCGGGTATTTTGTCCCAGCAATGAGAGAAAAGTAACTAAGACACAAGGGCAGCCAGATGGTTCAGGGAGAAGACCCCAGGCAGGGCCAGCAGTAAGTTTCCATGCGGTTGGGTCATAGAGTTCGCAATCCCAAGCCTACAGCATGGTCGGTAAACTTTCCATCTCTCACTGATGTGCTGGAGTTGGGATTAACTCCACCACACACTGAACTACCACGGCTGACTCCCAGGAAGATGTGAGCCAGAAAGAGTTCGCCCCTGGGGTCAACACACCACCCAGGACACTCATGTCCTACCTCCTGCCTCCTGCACCACAGGCCGGTCCCACAATCCACAATGCAGCGTGACATCCGTGACAGGGACCCCTTGCTGGAGGAACACTTGGCAAATGTGAGGGTACCTGAGCAAGTTCACCAGTAATTATGCAACAAGGCCAGGCCACCTGGTCACAGGGAAGCTAACAAGGACAGTCACTGCGTGGCGCAGTTGGAGCCCTGTATGAACATTAACTCATGAATCCTCACCACTATCCTACCAGGAAGGTGTTGCTATACTTCCATTCTACAGATGAGGAAACTGAGGCCCAGAGACGTTTAATGACATGGCGGAGAGTGCTGGGATTTGTACTCTGGCATCCATGCTATTAGCTGGTACACCAAGCTAAAGGAAGAAAGGAGTGATGAAACAATGCTTTTCCTGCGACAGTGTCATGGTTTGGATATCAAATGTCCCCAAGAGACTCACATGTTCAAAGCTGATGGGCTTTTGAAAGGTGATTTGATCATGAGATCTCCCTCCTCCTCCTCTCTCCGTCTCTCCCTCCCTTCTTCTTCCTCCCTCCCTGCTCCCCTTTCCTGGCTGCCATGAGGTGAGCACCTCTCCTCCACCATGCTCTCTTCACCATGTCTCTGGCTCACCCCAGGACCCACAGCAATGGCACCAAGCAACCATGGACTGAAACCTCTGAAGCCATGAACCAAAATAAACCCACTTCCCTTTCAGTTGTTGGTCTCCAGTATTTTGTCACAGTAACAGAAAACTACCTAACACAGAAGGCTAGATGGGGAGACTCTTCTCAGCTGTGAGGCCTCTACAGATCAACGCTCGATTCCTGTCACTGGAAAACACAGCACACATGTGATACTTTAGGAACAGCCTTCAGTGGGTTCCTTAGGGACTGGGCCGCACACTTAGCATCAGTACTTGGGTGTGTTTAACCCATCAAAAGTGATGGAAGCACACTCTCTCCCCAGTATGGCATCTGGGAGATGACAATGTGCTGACTGCTGGTCCATCACCACCATTCCTCAGTGTAACCCAGCAAAACCAGCATCCTCCCACCACTCAGAACAGCAGGTCACTTTTAGGGACAAACACACACAGGACCCCTGTGCCATCCCAAGCCATATGGCCATGCATATCCAGTAGACCTTGGGATGGCCTTGCAGCACAAACATTCATGCAGGATAAGGCGCACCTCCCCTCTGCTCACGCCCCCAGCCAATCTTTCTGTTCCAATACAAGGAAAGTAAAGGCTCTGTAATAGTTGACAACTGGTGGTCAACTTATAACCCCCAGCTGAACTCAGGAAGTGTGGTGCTGGGTGTGTGAGGCCCACCTGGGGACTGTTGCCGGCAGCATAAGAGCAGAACTGGAGAAGAAGAAAGGCTGTTGGGAATTGAGAAGAGGCTGCTGGGAGCTGGTAGAAGCTGTTGGTTCTTTTGGAGGAGCTCGTCATGCCGGCTTTCCTGATGAATTTAGCTGTTTTCATCCTCCAAGGAGCTTGGGACCTCGTTAGCACTGAGAATGGCTTTGGTTCACTTTGGTGGAGCTCTGGTTCTCACTTTGAGCAGCGTTTCCTGGCTCCAGAGGGAAAGATGGTGCACTGCTCAGTCTCCTGGAGAAGTTTGTTGCATTGGCTTTCCTGACGGGAACTCAGCTTTCCTCATCATTGGAGAAGCTCAGGACCTCACTGTTGCTGAGGATGGCTGTGGTACCTTTCAGGGGAGCTCTGGTTCTTACTTTGCATGTCGCTTCCTGGCTCCAGCGTAGATCCCTCAGCCTGCTAGCACAGATCCTTCATCCCGCTGACGCAGACTTCCTAGATTCCACCACTTTGGGCCTTCCCAGTGCAGATCCGAAACAGGCGTGCATGAGACGTTGTCCTGGGCTCTGGGCCTCCAGTTGGGCTCGTACGAGGCACTGTTACTGGCTCTAGGTCTTCAGCTGGACTCATGCAGGACATTTCTGTGGGATCCAGGCCTTCGGCTAAACTCTTTGGTCTTAGTGTGTGGACAGACTTCCTGCACTCTCTTGTATGTGATTTTTTTGGGTGACTGTTATAAATAATCTTATAAAATATGTGTCCTGTATTATATTGTTCCCCTTGCAAATATCCCCCAAACCGTAACAGGCCCCCTTCAGTCAGGCCCCTTGCACCGCCCACTCTCAGCAAGCAGGGGGCGCAGTCACAGAGCCTCATTGTTGGCACAGTTCAGCTCCAGAAATCTGCCTGGTGGTCATCAGAGCACACTCTGCACAAAAGGTTCACGTGGGGAGGCCGAGGACTCCGTTGGCAGCAGCCGCAGTGTGGCTGGGGGCCTGGGTCTGGGACCTCAGGCCAAGGTCAAAGGCGCAGAGCATGCTGGGACCTAGCAGAACCTGGTGGCCTCTCCTGCCAGCCCCAAGGCAGGGGCAGGAGGCGGGCACACTGGGGTCATGGCCCAGCTCAGCCCCTCTCAGCAGAGTTCTTAAGATCAATGCAGCCTCGGTTTCCTTGGCTGTAAAATGAGCCACTGCTCCCCTCCTGGGCCGTGGGAGGACCGAATGACGGAAGTGAGGGTGACAGTGCTGTGCAGAGCACCCATCAACCTGACCACTCATTTACTCCTTGTCCAGTGGCAGCTTTGTTTGTTTGTTTTTTGAGGCAAGGTCTCACTATGTAGTTCAGGCTGACCTTGAACTCACTGTATACCCCAGCCTATCCCTAAACTCACGGTGATCCTCCTGCCTCGGCCTCCTGAGTGCTGGGATTACAGGCATGCGCCATTGTGCCTGGATCAAGGCAGTTTCCCAACCTCTTGATGTTTGGGCCAGGTTACCTGTTGCCATGGGAGCTGTCCTGTGCATTGCAGGACGCGAAGCAACATCTCTGGCTGCCACCTACTAGGTGTCAACAGCACGCTCCCAGCTCAGGGATGAGAGCCACAAGAGTGCCCCAAATGCCCGAGGGGCTGAGACCCACAGGTGCAGGGCAAAAAGCTCTAAACAAAGCGCAGCCGGAGACAGCACTCCTGGGTGCCAGCCACACCTCCACCTGGGGATGCAGTGCAGCAGCCGGAGACCAGTAGGAGAAAGGCCAGTGCCACACACCTGTGATACCCACATATGCGGATATTCACAGCAAGGGCTGGGACCACCGTGTACAAGTGTGCTGTCTTCCTCTCCCTCCAGCTGTGAATTTCTGTGTACAATGACCCGGTGTCGAGATTAAATCAGTACCAATTTCTTTTACTGGTCTGTGACATCAAAGGGAAGACAACTTATTCGTCTATGAAAGAACACACTGCATTATTATTCAGCTGCTCAAAACATGGAAAAGCACAGCTGCCTGCACATGCAGAGCCGGGAAGCAGGGGACAAGGCCAGTGTGGGGTGCTGAGGACCCGCCCAGGGAGGACAGTGCTCTCCTCGACTGGCCCGGGGTGCATCAGAAGCAAGAGACCTGCATGAGTACCACACGCTTCCCAGAGAGTTCTGGTCAACCCACAATCAGCAGCCCCGGGAAGGCAGTGTAGCCAGAGATCGAGAATGAAAGGGGGAGAAGGCACAGGCAAAGGGGGCACATGCCACGGAGTGGGATCGGGTGTGTCACTGTAGAAGTTTCCATGGTGCTTTCACATTACAAGGCCCTGTCTCAGCCTCTCCCCAGACCTCCCCTGGAGCTCCCTGTGGGCCCTTTGCCCTCACCTTTCCCACTTCCATCTCCTACCAAGGCCCCTGGACTGTGCCTGTGACACTGGGGGACGGCAGGGGCCATCCCCGACACAGCAGCTCATGGGAATCACAGTCCAGGTTGGCTAATCCCCCTCTACATCAGTGGTGGCGAACCTATGGCACAGGCTGCAGTGGGCTGTTTGTTACCACTGAAAGCTCTAAAAGGTTCGCCATCACTGCTCTGAGTCACCCTTAGGTTGTAACCACAGGTCCTGGGTTTAAATTTATACTGCATCAGGGAAAAAAACAGTAAAATACAGGCATCCCTAGTGGTTGCGAACCCCTGCTGGTTTTGAGGCAAAGTGATATCGATTAAAAAGTGGAAGAGACCACAAAGGACTTCAGCCATTTAAAACTAAAACACAGCAGGGCATAGTGTTGTGTGTCTGTTATCCCAGCACTCAGCAGGCTGAAGCAGGAGGATCACAAGTTCAAGGCTAGCCTGGGGAACTCATCAAGACCCTGGTTCAAAAAAAAAAAAAAATTAGAAAGGGTTAAATTGTAACTCAATGCAAAGGTTCTGGATTCAATCCCACTACCCCACCACCACCAAAAAAAGACCCACAGGACAATCCGGTGATGGCTGTACTGGAGTAGCTGGAGATGTAAAAGTAACACCACAGGAAGGAAATGGAAAGACATCTTGATTTATTTTATTTATTTATTTATTTTTTTTTTGGTTTTTCTCCGGTACCGGGAACCAAACTCACGACCTTGCGCTTGCCAGGCAGGCGCTTTGCCACTGAGCTAAATCCCCAGCTCCAACATCTTGATCTAGAAGTCCACTGAAAGAAGCCTTCTTTTATACTGAGCATCTTTGCACACACCATTTCCTTTGCCTGAAGCAACGTCCCCTCCTCCGATCTACCAAGTCCTAAGTGCTAGGCAGGCAGTTAGACAGTACCAGGCAGGAGGCATAAAGTGTGTCCAAAGAACGAAAAGACAGCCAGGCATGGAGGTGCACTCCTGTAATCCTAGCACTTGGGAGGCTGAGTCAGGAGGATCACACGGAGTTCGAGGGCAGCCTGAGTTACACAGTAAGACCATCTTCAAAATAAACCCCACGTTTTTAAAAAGATGAGCTGGGCATATTGGCACAGGCCTGTAATCCCAGCACTCGGGAGGCTGAGGCAGGAGAAGCATTGCAAGAAGCGTTGGAGGCCAGCCTGGGCTACAAAGTGAGCTCAAGGCCAGCCTGAACTGCATCGCGAGACCCTGCCTCAAAAATAAAAAAAAAAAATTTAAAATTAAAATGATGAAACAAAGACTTCAGTATATCATACACTCATAATCACATTAGGGTTCAGACCCCAAATGACCCCACACGACGTCACGGAGCACAGTGACATTTTAAGGTCACACTGTACACACAGCTGTTTGTTTTCAGGAGGCTCACAGCACACCTGCTTGCCACGGCCCAATGAGATCAGAACAAGGAGCGTCTTTAGAGATCCTCCTGCCTCGGGCTGAGACCTGCGATCAGAACCTCGTCTTTCCTTATGCGTCTTTCATGATTAAGGCCCCTGAGCGAACACTGAATATCGGAAAATAACATGGAAAAAAGTTTTGCGATTCCAGAGCAACTTCCAAGAAAAACGTCTGCATCGCAATCACCACAGTTCTCTGACCTCCAGGAGAAACTCTTAAGGTGAGTAAAAAGGCAGCCTTTGAACCACTCGTACCTCTCCTGAAGGTGTACCCTTTGCACAGCTGCTTGACAACAGGCTCTGCCTAAACTTCTGCACGGCCGCCTGTGCTCATTTTTTCCCGGAGGACACGAAGGACCAAGGAGCCAGAGCCAGGTCCTAGGAGCGCCAGGACCCAGTCCCGGTCTCCTGCGGGCACAGCCAACGGTCCCGGCGCCCTAGCCCCTCACCGTGCGAATCGGAGGTGAGTGCAATGGCTGGGCTGGGAAAGGGGCCTGAACTCAGGGGCCAGACGATCTAGATTCAAACCCTAACTGCCACGTACCGCTGTGTGAACCCGGGCCAGCCTCGCCCTCTCCAAGCCTCAGAACCCTCTTGGGTGCAACGGATCGCACCTCTCTGGGCCTAACTGAATTTGGCAGGGCGAGGCCGCACTGGGGCCGGGTGGCGGCATTCCGCTGCGGACCAGCACGCTGCGACGGGGCTAATGCCAGGAGGCGATCGCGGCCGTGGCCAGGGCTTTCCAGGGAGCAAGGCGCCACCCTCTGGGACGGCGAGACAGGGGCGCAACTCTGAAGCCGTGGCGCCTCCGCTAGAAAGCCTCAGCCGGCGGTCTGACCTGCGCACTGCAGCGGCCCTGGGGACAGAGGCCCGCAGCAACCCAGCCCACCCCGCCACAGCAGGCGCCAGCTCCGCAAGCCAGGAAGGGCCGCCCGCTCTGAGCTGCGCATGCGCCACCTCCGCAGCGCGCCCCGATCTGACCAATCAGAGCCCGCCCTGCGGTCGCGTAGCAGCAGACCCGGAACTGGCTCTTCCGCGTCGGGCGGGACTCCGCTCGGATGCGGCCCTGGCTGCGCTGCCTGGGAGAGCCGCGTGTCCCCGCCGTGCCTCATCTTTGCCGGCGGGCGCCTCACCTCCCGCTGGAAGCCTGAAAGCCGGAGGAAAGGCACGGCGTGCCCGTGGGGTGCCCCAGCCTGCCGACCGCGCCCGGGCAGGCCTCGCCCCCGACCCCCACCGGTTGCGTCTCCACCTGCGCACTGCGCCCCGCGGCTGCTTCGGGGTCACCCCCGGCGGCCGCCCCGGCCTTGCGCCGCCCCTGGGCCCGCGGGAGCGCCGCTGTGCTGCGGGGGGCCGGGCGTGGGCAGCGGGGCCCCCAGGATGCGTCTCGGTGGGGCTCCCACGGAGATACTGATGCGAGCGACGTTTGTCCCCGGCCCGACACCGTGGAAGAATGACTGGACCCTCAGCAGAGCCAGACGATCTGCTGTCGGGCCCTTCCCGGCCCTGGCCCCCTGGAAATGCCTGAAATCTGCTTTACCGCTCTTTGGGTTTTTTTAAGGTGCGGGGGATTGAACCCAGGGCCTTTGCGCTGACCCACGTGTCCAGCTCTTTCTTATTTTGAGACAGGGTCTCAGCTGCTGGGGGTCACCGTGTAGATTCATTAGTAGAGAAAATGCACTTAGCCCGGACTGTCCTGGTAGGCGAGGGGATAAAGTCCAGGGGGATCTGGAGAGAATCCAGGAGGGGCCCCTGCAGCCATCTGTCAGATCCCTGGGAATCGAGGGAACCTCCCCGAGGCGCTGTGAACGGGACTAATGGGCTTTCTGCAGGCCACGTCCCTCGGTGCCGCTGCTGCGCCGTTGGAGAGTAAGCCTCCCAAAGTAGGCCTCCCCAAGACTCACCAGAAGCCCTGTTTCCCCTCCTGGATAACCACAGGAGTTTAAATCCTTCTCAGTTCCCCCGCACCACACCTCAGGCGGCTGGCTGTGGAGTCCCCGCCCTGACACCTGAACGAGTCCATGACAGCCTTCAACTCCCAGTCGCCTAGAAAACCAAAAGGTGGAGAAAAATGTTAAACGCCATCCCAAAACGGGACCTGAAAAATCTAGTCCGTACAAGATACGATACAAAATACAGCAAATGTTAAAAAAAAAAAAAAAAAGCTTTTTAAGAAATTATTACAGTAAAAGATGCATTCCCGTGAACACCCCTCAAAACACTGTCCATTGGCCTGGCTGCTTTCTGAGGCAGCCCTGGGAGTCTTCATGAGTGTCTATATGTGCTGTCCTGACTGCCTCAATGTCCTGACCCCATTCAGAATGTTCACCTCTCATGGTCATTTTGACTTCGAGGAAAAGCCAGAAGCCACACGGTGCCAGGTCTGGTGAATAATGTGGACGAGGACACAGGGTCACGATTTTATCAGCTGCCTTTATTTGGAGGGCGCTTGGCCGCAGCATTCACCATATATTTGATCGCATGTAATAAAGACACTCAGGAAAGAAGACGAAGAACTGCTTTAGAAAGTAGCAAGAACAATGGGATAAGTGTGTTTAAAGGGAGGAGGGTATTTTAAGGGGGGTTCATGGCAATGTGTCTTTTACTGTAATTAGTTTGTAATTTACATTCACCATATATTTTGATCACGCCTTGTCGATGGATTAAGGGAAAAGAAAAAGAGATGAAAGGAGAAGCTGAGAGTGAAGAGATTTAAGAGATATATTGACCAATTCCAACATGTGAAACTTGTGTGGACGTTTATGAGGTAATTCGAAACTTGAACACCATAAGTGATTGTAAACAATTATATCTGTAGGCGTGCGAGTGTTATTATGATTACGCTTCTTTAAAGTGCTCGTTTCAGAGACACACACTGGAACGTTTACAGATGAGGCAGCAGGTGGAGATGTTCACTATAACGCAGACGGGGAGTGGGCTGAGAGCGACAGTCGCTGACCTGTGGTAATGGGGACAGGTGATTCATTACATCGTTCTGGTTTTGCACCTTAAAAAGCTTTTTTAAAAAAAAAAAAAAAGAACTGAAACCAAACCAAAACCACTAGTAATATCCCCCACTCAACGCTGTAATTCTGTATCACCCATCTGGGAAGTTTATTCTCATAGACATGCTTGATTTTTCCGTGGCAATATAAATTTATATGTTCGTCTCTGTACACACACTGTCTGTTGCAAATAGAATATTCACATGCAAACGGTATCATAAACGTACAAGAAAACATTGAAGAGTATTTATACCCAGGAGGGCAGAGGTCTGTCTTCAAAGGACAGAAAAGTCAAAACTTGGGAAGGAAACGCCTGACATCTAATTATGTAAAATGGTAAAGTGTCCATAGGTCAAAGGCATCATAGACAAGAAGACAAATTAAGAAGAAAAAGGGGAAACTGCAAGACATGCTTGTGATGTACATGGCAGCCAGAGCACTTACTTCAGTATGTAAGAGGCTCTCTGTGTTAGTCATGGTACTTGCATTTGGTGAGCACATGCGTGTACCTGTGGAATTTGCCTACCTTTTTATGCGTGTTAGGTACTTTTGATAAGTTAACAAAAATCAAAAGAATCCAGAAAAAGAGAAGAAACCCAATAGAAAAAAATGATAAACATATAAATAGATGCTCAGTGCACCCAAAAAAAAGGGAGGGGAGAAAGCAGTTCTGGAAGCTGCCTGAAATAGTGTGAGCATCATAGTGTACGATGTAACACGCTTCCACGCTTTAGTAATTCTACCTGCAGGGATTTCTCCTAGAAAAGTAGCTAGGTAAGTACTGGGCATAGTGGCCCACACTTGTAATTCCAGCACCAAGAGAGGCTAAGGCAAGAGGATCACAAGTTCAAATCGCTCCTGGGCAAGTTAGCAAGATCCTTTCTCAAAATGTAAAGTTAAAAAAAAAAAGATGTGAGCTGAAATAAACCTTTTCTCCTTAAAAAAAAAAAAAAAGGCTTGGGATGCAGCTCAGTGGCGGAACAACCCTGGGTTTGATCCCTAGTACAGACGGAAAAAAAGATAAGTATATGACTATATGTACCTTTTCAGTGTGTTATTTATTTTTTAATTAGTTTGTTTACTTATTGTGTAATTTAGGCTGGGTTTGAACTCACTATATAGCCCAAGCTGGCCTCGAACTCACCGTGACCCTCCTGCCTCCTGAGTGCTGGGATTTCAGGCCAATCTCTGCCCAGTTTTTCATTATTTCAATAGTTGGCTTAAAAAATAAAATTAAGTCTATGTCCACCAACAGGGGCTTGGTTAAAGAGACAAGGTCACATCATGCCAGGAAAGAGGACCCAGCTTCCGGAAGGCCACGCGAAGGGGATGATTCATGTGGAAAGAATGTTCCCGGCACTGACAAAAACTAAACAACTTCAGAAAACTTTGTACAGCCTCCCATTTTTTACAGTATAGTATGTTTAAGTCTCACTTTTCAAATATTTCTTTACCATCCCATGTTTATGCTTGCATGTGAAATTTTGAACACATACACTCCAGATGATGAATCAGAACTCCTTAGGGAAAGTTACTGGGCAATCTTCACTGTCACATTCATTCAGGTGCAGCCCACGCTGACCTCAAACTTGCTGCGAAAGTCCTGCAGTCCTCCCGAGCTCAGGGGTTATGGGCCTTCGACAACATACCCGATCCCGCCTGGAGTTTTAAAACTCAGGACTCTCATGTTTGTTGTCACTCTAAACGCTTCCTTCCCTCACCCTACTTAACTTATTCTCTCTGCCCTGAAAAGCATGTCACGTAGACTAATTTTAGAGCCAATCTTCCAGCCTGCGTCCACTGCACCCGTGGTATTTAATCCTTCCCGGAAAGCTGTTATAAACTAACGGTCCGTCTCCCCGTTGAGACGGGCTCAAACTCCAGGGCAGTTGCTAGTTTTTTACCGTATTACACAGGATTATTACGCTGAAACCACAAACAGCACACTCTTGAGTAAGGAAGCCGATAAAAAGCTAGTGCTCGGGCTGGGATTTAGCTCAGCGGCAAAGCGCCTGCCTGGCAAGCGCAAGATCATGAGTTCGGTTCCCGGTACCGGAGAAAAACCAAAAAAAAAAAAAAAAAAAAAGCTAGCGCTGATCAGGCATAGTGGCACACGCCTGTCAACCCTGCCCTCGGGAGGCTGAGGCAGGAGGATCACCGTAAGTTCAAGGCCAGCCTGGGCTAAATAGACCCTGTCTCAAAAAGAAGCCAGTTTTGATGAACTCACTTCCTCAGATTGGAGGCAACCTTGGGCCTCAGCTTCCCAGATGCTGGGATGACAGGCGTGTGCCACCACGCCTGGCTTTATTCGTCCACATCTGCGATATGTAATGAGCACAAGGTCGTGGGGAGTTGGTTTACACACACATCGCATCTTGATCTTTTTCACCACCCCTCCCTTCCTCCCCTCTTCCCCATCCCAGCCCCCTTCCTTCCGGCGGAGAAACATTCCAGCGCCTGCGCCGTGTGGTTTCAAAGAGGCGCCCAAACGCATTTCATCTCAGATGACCCAGGGATGGGGGCGTTTCTCACTCCGTCCTGTGTCCATCACACATACAATGTCAATGTCCTTCCGGTCTCCGGGCCCGAACTCCCACGTCCCGCCTGGGTTCCGGGGTTTCCTGGAACGCAGGGCCACGGGGCGGTGTGGCTAGTCCACACGGAAAAGCTTTGTGGAAACTTTCTTCTACCGCTTGGTTTCTCCGTCCCTCCCAGGTATCAGCGACAGGACGAATCTCGGGTGGCACGGGGACATCCGGCCAGCCAGGCCTTGCAACACCTGCTCGCCGCACACAGGAGCTCGGAGCTGTGTGCTCCACAAGACTCCTAATGCACAGTGCCCGAGACGGCTGTAACGACAGCGATGGTGACCACAGCCAGCCCGGAATGGACAGGCTTTCGCTCAGCTTCATTTGGGACCAGGTAACAAGCTCCTGTGGATCCCCATCTGCAACAGCAACCAAGGGCTGAGGCTGCGTCGGACGAACCCCAGACATAAGACTGACATATGGTCAGTGCTTTCCACTCTGCCCACAAGGGTGAGACCCTGGGGCCACCTCACAGCGTGATCAGGGTAAGTCGTGGAGGTGTGGTGGCTGCTGCCCTATGGCCTGGGATCACTCCATGAGCTGAGAGTGAGGTGCTGAGGGTCCTGAGGATGCTGCAACAGAGATGCCTGTGCATGAAGGACAGAGGGCTGTGAGGGACTTAGCTTGGAAGCTGGGCATCTCAGTTGCAACTCAGCTTGAGCAACCCCAAGCCAAAAACGTCCAGCTAAGCTGCTCCCAACCTCCTGACCCAAGGAAGCTAGCTGTGCAGTAATGAGAGATTATCACTATAATCTGTTAACTATTATGGCAACTTGTTACACAGCAATAGCTTGCAAATACACATGGTCTCAAAGTATCTCCTACATAACACTTACCACTTACAGAGGGGAAGCTAGAAACTTTACAGTGGAAAAAAAGTAAAAAACAAATACACCTTTGAGCAAACTTAAGGTTGCCAGAGATGAGCTGCTTCAAAAACAGGAGCTCCTGATAGGAAGTTCCAGGAACAATGTGACATAGCTTCTAGGTACTCTGGCCAAAAATGTGTAACTCAGATGTGACTACGTGAAAGCATCAGGACACTATAAAACTGCGGGACATTCTATCACATAGCAGGCCAGAACACTTCAAAAGTGCTGAGGTCATGAAAGATAAAGACAGAGAGGTCATCCCAGATTAAAGGAGACAACAGAGATGTGACAGCTGCGGGCCAGGATCCCTTGAATATTAGTGGGCAGAATGATAGAATTTGAGAAAAGTCTGTAGGTTGGGTGACAGCCTGGCACCATTGTTAATTTTACTGACTTCATATTCGTGACGATTTGATAACATGTTTGTGATGGAGGGAACTAGAAAAGAACATATGGAAATCCTCTGGATTATTTTTGTCCCTTTTTTTATGTTAGGAAATTATTTAAAATTTTACAAGATCATTCAATACTAAAGGTAAAGGATATTTTCAAATATTAAAACTTGGAATAATTCACTATCAGCACTCACAAAAAGGAAAAGCTAGGAAGTGTTCTTCAAACAGAAGGAAACAGCAGAACCCTAATTGGGAGCTCAGAGATGCAGGAGTGAATGACGAGGAAGAAAAAGGTAAATCTTAATGTTAGAAAAAATCTCATTAACCCCTGACTGTTTAAATAGCACTAAAAACTCGTGTGGGCTAACAACATACAGAATTAAACTGTGATAATAATAGCATGAAAGTGGAACAATGCTTACATTGAGAAAATTCTAAAATCCTTGCATCACCCAGGCAGAGGGTAAAAATGCTTGAATAACATTAGCCTCAGTAGATGAATGTCACACTTTGTAATCTCCATAGTAACCACTTACCAAAAAATGCTGTACAATTTCCAGACTAATAGGAGGAATAGAATAATAATTTTTAAATAATCAGCTTTAAAAAAGGAGAGCAGCATAAAAATACCAACACTGAGGGGGAAGAAAGTAGATTTACTTCCAGTTGTATCAGTACTTATGTCAAATCTAAGTGGGTAGAAGAGCCAATTAAAAACAAAAAGGCCTTCGAACAACTACAGCGCACAAAAGCAAATAACCCAGCTTTAAAAATGGGCAAAGACCTGAACAGGTATTTCTAAAATATCAACAGGCATGTGGAAAAATTACATCGCTAATCACCAAGGAAATGCAAATGAGAACCAAAAGAAGAGATTATCTCACCCCAATTAGAATGGCTACTACTTAAAAAAACTAAGGATAATATGTGTTGAGAGTAATGTAGGAAGAAGAAACTGTTATACACTGTTGGTGGGTGTGCTGGCTGGTGTCAAAGCCTCATGCGGTCATGGCAGGGTTTTTTAGAAGTGGCTGGATCTAGAGCGTGTGATGCTGGGATCAAGTGTGTGAGGCTGGGATCAAGGGTATGTGATTACTACATCGTTCCACTGATTGGCTCGGCATAATCCCGGGCCTGGATAATGGGAAGGCCCACCCTATGTGTGAGTGCTACCTGCCCTAAAGGGCATTGTTATTTGTAGTGGATTGATGACTCGTGGTCAACTCATAACCCCCAGCTGAACTGAGTAAGCGTGGTGCTGGGTGTGGGAGGCCCACCTGGGGACCGTTACCAGCAGCATAAGAGGCAGACCTGGGAAAGGAGATAGAGGCTGTTGGGAGTGGGAAAAGGCTGTTGGAGCTGGTGGAAGCTGTAAGGAGCTGTTGGTTGGTTTGGAGGAGCTCATCATGCTGGCTTTCCTGAGGCTGTTTTCATCCTCCGAGGAGCTTGGGACCTTGTTGGCACTGAGAATGGCTTTGGTTCACTTTGGCGGAGCTCTGGTTCTCTCTCTGAGCATCGCTTCCTGGCTCCAGAGGAGAAGATGGTGCACAGCCGGTCTCTGGGAGAAGCTTGATGCATTGGCTTCTCGATGGGAACTCAGCCATCTTGATCATCGGAGGAGCTCGGGACCTCACTGTTGCTGAGGATGGCTGTGGTACCTTCCGGGGAGCTCTGGTTCTCCTGAGAGTCGGTTCCTGGCTCCAGTGCAGATCCCTCAGCCTGTTAGCACAGATCCTTCATCCCGCTGGCACAGACTTCCTAGATTCCACCACTGACCTTTGGACCTCCCCAGCGCAGATCCGTGAAACAGGTCTGCATGAGATATTGTTATGGGCTCTGGGCCTCCGGGTGGACTCGTGGGAGGCACTGTTATGAGCTCTAGGTCCTTAGCTGGACTCATGCGGGCCATTTCCATGGGATCCAGGCCCTCAGCTGGATTCCTTGGTCTTAGTGTGTGGACAGATTTCCTGCACTCTTTTGTGTATTGTTCTTTGGGTGACTATTATAAATAATCTTATAAATATGTGTTTTTTGGATTTTTTTTTGTACCGGTAATCGAACTCTCAGGACCTTGTGCTTGCCAGGCCGGGGCTTGTGCTGCTGAGCTATCTCCTTGGTTAAATATGTGTTCTGTATTATATTGTTTCACCTTGCAAAGTAAGCCCCAAACCAAGACATTATTGTTTGCGTCTAGATGTTTCCCCCAAAGCCTCACATGGTCATATGGTTTTTTTGGAGGTGGCCAAATCTAGAGTGTGCAGTTCTGGGATTTAAGGGTACTGGGATTCAGGGTGGGTGATTGCTGGATCAGTCCACTGATTGAATTGGCACTGTCCTAATCCCAGTAGACTGGATATAAAACAAGGGACAGAAAAAGCTTTGTCTCTCTGTCATTGCTTTTGCCATCTTCCACCATCATGCACTGTTGCCTCTCTGCCATGTGCCACCCTGCCTTGGAGCCAACTGATTATGGACTACAGCTGTGAGCTAAATAAACCTTTTCTTGGCCAGGTGTGGTGGCACACCCCTGTAATCCCAGCACTCAGGAGGCTGAGGCAGGAGGATCATTGCAAGTTCGAGACCAGCCTGGGCTACAAAGTGAGCTCAAGGCCAGCCTGAACTGCATAGCGAGACCCTGTCTCAAAAAGACAAAAAAAAAAAAACCCTTTTCTCCTTTAACTTTGGGTGTTGGGTATTTTGTCTCAGCAATGCGAGAAAAGTAACTAAGACAGGCGTGTAGCCTGGATAAGATATGAGGGACAGAAAGAGGCTGCTGCCATTGCTTGCTGCTTACTACTTCGCTGTTTTGCTGGCTTCTGCCTGTCATGAACTATTTCTCCTCTGTGATGTCCCTCTGCCCTGCCAACCTGCCTTGCAGCCAGCCAACTATGAAGTGAAACCTCTACAGACTATGAGCTACCATAAACCCTTCCTCCTTCAACTGTAGGTGTTGGATATTTTGTCACAACAACAAGAAAAGTAACTAAGACAGTGGGAATGTGAATTAGGACAGCCATTATGGAAAATAGTATGGTACTTCCTCAAAAAATTGAAAATAGAATTATCACATGATCCAGCAATTCATTCCTGGGCATAGTAATACATTGGTTTATAAACTAAATTCTCTGCATGATTCTGGTAGCAAAGCAAACAGGACAAGAACTGGATCAAATTTCCCCATAACATCAACATTGAACCCAACCATTGAATTTGATTTGGTTCTCATCCAACTCAGTTTGCAACCAGAATTGTGGAAAGAATCAAGTTCATGAACCAAGACACCACTGTGTATCCAAAGGAAATGAAATGGTATGTTAATGAGACATCTGCACTCTCTTACTGCATCATTATTCATCATAGCCAAGATACAGAATCAACTCAGTGATGTCAACAGACAGATGGATACAGAGAATATGTATACATACACCATGGAATACTATGCAGCCTTGAAAAGCAACACAGAGGAACCTGAAAGATGTTACTTTAAGTGAAATAAGTAAGATACAAAAAGACAAGGACCATGTGATCTCAGTCATATGCAAAATCTAATAAAGGCTGACCTGACAGAAAGAGAGAGTAATGTTGGTTACTGTAGTAGTTGGCTGATGTTGGTCATAGTGTTATAGACAACTAAGTTAGGTAGAAATACGGTAGGCAATCAGGGCTGGATCCTCGAGGGAGTCATTGCGGAAGATGGGAATCATCAGGACTGTGGCTGGAAGCACATCTGAAGATTAAAGTCACAATGGCTGGTTTTACATACTTCCCTAAGGGGTGAATGGATTATTGGTCTCACCCTTTTGAGATTTCCCATTATCTCATTAGGGGTGGGCCGTCCTCTCCCTCCCACTAAAACTAAGACTAAGACTACTAAGATTAAAGACAAGACTAAGACTACAGGTTAATGATGTCACCCATGTACCCTTGCCACCATTAGATCAATATTACCTAAGTGACTATCCTTGAAATTTTATTGGTTGATCATAATTTTGACCCATGTTGTACCTGTCTCGTGATTCTGCTCTATAAAACTTCCTTTGAGAGGTGGGCTCATCGGCAACCCTTTCGGGACTCCTCCTGCCTCTCAGGAGCTGTTCCTACTCCCCATGTCCCTATTCCTGTTCCCTATTCCTTTTCTCCAATAATTTTTCCTATTCTTAACCTCTGTTGTTCCTTAGAATTCATCCTTCTACTCTGGGGCACATGAACTCAGCATGTTTGACATCTAGCATTTCCTATATACCAATAGGGCAAATAATTTCTGCACAGTTAAACAGGAGGAATAAGTTCAAAAGATCTATTTACTCTGTATTAGCTTTGCTGTCAATAGTACAAAACACCCCAACTCCCACAACTTAAAGGAAGAGAGTTTTAATTTGCTTTATGGTTTTGGGGGAGTCAGTCCATGGTCACTGTCTCCAAGGCAGAAATAGCATGGAGGAAGGCATAGCATAAGAAAGCTCTTCATCTCATGACAATAGCAAGTGGGAGAAAAGGGAAGCACTGCCAAGGGAGATCCCCAGTGACTCCTAACCAGGCTCCACCTCCTCCTAACAGCACACTTAGCTATGAACTCACTGATGGATGAATCCACTGGTAAGCACAGCACCACCATGATCCGATCACTTTCTAAAAGCCTCACCTCTGAACAGAAGTTGGGGAATTTTCTAGATCTAATCCCTAATGCACAGCAAGGTGACTATAGTTAATGAGAATGCTTTGTATTCTTCAAAACAGTAAAGAGTGGATGCTATATGCTCTCTCACAAAAAAAGTCTTAACTTTTTAAGACAATGCATATATTACCTAGCTAGACTTGAACATTCCACAACATATATATAATTCATAACATCATGTTGTACATAATAGAAACATAAATGTTGTCGGTCCACTTAAAATCAAAGAACAAAGGCTGAGGGTATAGCTCAGCAGCACATCACCTGCCTGGCAAGTGTGAGGTCCTGAGTTCAATTTCCAGTATCAAAACAAAGCACAAAATATAAAACCAAAGAACCATAAATAAACAAAGTGTCTTTTGGACTGGATAAAAATGTAAAACCAACTATGTGATGTTGGCAAAAGACACCTAAAATGTAGGAGCTGGCCAGACATGGTGACGCACACCTGTAATCCCAGAATTCAGAAAGCTGAGGCAGGAGGATCATTGCAAGTTCAAGGGCAGCCTGGGCTATGACAGTCAAGGTAACATTGATGGCAAAAAGAATTTGAAGCTGTAAGAAGCTCATTAACCTGGTGAGGAAATCTCCAGCCTGAACACACCCTCCAGCTTCATTAGCTTTTACTGGTTTGCTCGTGTCTCCCCCTGCTGAGCTGCGTGCTCCCCTTAGCCTTGCTATGGCTCTGTCCTCCAACCTGTGGGTCATAATGGGACACTGTCACTGAAGGTGTTTTTGAGGATGGCGGATGTCACTTTTGTCCACCTCAAACCATTGGGCCTGTGCAGTGTCCAGGGGGTGACATTTGACACCAAAGGGCCCAAAACTCTACCCTGGAATCACAGTAGTGATTGAATCACACCGTTTCTCAACACGGGTCTTAGAGACAGTCAGGTTACTTGGTGACACATGGACAGACTACCAGTGACCTCACTTTCCTCAGCTACAAGCACCTTGCCTGTGCCCCAGAGCAGCCTGGTTCTCTATCCCATGACCCACTTGGACCTCGTCCTCGGAAGGCTTGTTTGAAGCTTCCCATCTGCCTCATGAATAAACTCCTCCTCTTTTCTAAAACTCATTGCTTGGTGACTGGAGGAGCTGTTGGGCAAAACAGGCTTCATTCAGTGACAACGACACTTCTGACACCAAATTGTGTCTTTTTCCACACTGACAACCGATTCAGACAGCGGTTGGCTGTCCTGCAATTCAACTTTTTGTTTTTGTTTGTTTTGTTTTTGTTTTTTGAGACAGGGTCACAGTATGTCATCCTGGTTGACTTTGAACTCACTGGGTATCCCCGGCCTTGAATTTGTGGTGACCCTCCTGCCTTCCGAGTGCAGGTACTACAGGCGTGTGCCACGACGCCCTGCCCTTGAAATTTAATTTCACCTTGACACTGGCTACCCAGAGTTAGCGTGAGATTTCCAGGTGAAGGGCCCAGACTCAAAGACTGTCCCCAGTTCCTGATGCTCACCTGAAGTCCCAGACCCCCTGTCCTTCAAACTGACCACCGACAAATCAGGGTACTTGCAGCCCTTTCCTCAGGTTTGGTGATTTGATAGGAGGGTTCACAGAACTTGGAAAACTCACTTACATGAATTAATTTATTAGGATACAAGGGAATGGCCAGCAGCAGGGATCCATGCAGCGACGTGTGAGCGGGTCCTGGTCTTGGGAGTTTCTGTCTCTGAGGGACTTGGGGTGCAATGTCCCCTCACACGTGGATGTATTCACCGAGCCCGATGTCCTCCAAGCCTCATGGTTCAGGGTTTTTACGGAGGCGCCATTCCACAGGCGCGATTAATGAAATCATTGGCATCATGATTAAACTTAACGTCTAACCCCTCCGCCCGCCCCAGGGGTGGAGGGAGGCGCTGAAAGTTCCAATGCTCCCTTCACAGGGTGGCTCCCCTGGCAACCAGCTCCCATACTCATTGGCATACGTATACTCAGACACGATCCCTACATTGCGGAAGACGTTTCTCTTACCTCTTCCACTCAGAAATTCCAAAAGTGCTGGGCGCTCTGTGCCAGGAGCAGAGCTGAAGACAAAGACCAGATATATGAATCTTTCTTGGTTCGTCACACTGTCACACATTCCCATGAACGTTGGGAACAAGATAAACACACCCCCTTGTCTTGACCATTTAATACTGTTCTGGAACCACTGGCCAATATAATTAGGTGAGTGAGAATTTTAAAAATGATGTGTTGGAAAATATAACACCCCCCATTTGCAAGTAATATCACTGCACACCAGAAAATACAAAAGACCCAATGGACAAATAACAAAACACAAAGGAGAGAATTCAGCAAAGCAACAGGTTATAAAAGCAACACAAAAATCAACAGGCTTCATATAGCCATCTAATAGACAATTAGAGGATACGCTAGAAAAAAATACACATACGGCAGAAACAAAATAAAAATAGCTCAGCCTAAACTTAACAAAAATACTGTGTAAAACTTTTATAAAGAGAACTTCAAAACACTCCCAGAAGACACCACAGTGGATTTAACAAATGAAAAACTTTATCCTGCTCTTGGATAAGATGACTCAACATGGAAGAAGTTGATTCTCTCAAAGTAACTCATAATTTGCAGAATTTTCTTCTGAAATTATGTATAGAGGTGTGATGAAAAACATGGCGTTGAATATTTTTTAAAAATTATTACAGTAAAAGACACACTGCCGTGCGTCCCCTCAAAATCTATCCCTCACTTCAAACACACTCATCCCATGGACCTTGCCACTTCCTGCAGCAGCTCTGGAGTCCTCTTTCTTGAGGGTCTTTAGCTACACTGTCCTGGCTGCCTAGATGTCCTCCACTGATTCAAAATGTTCTCCTTTCATGGTCATTTTGACTTTGGGGAGGAGCCAGAAGTCTCACAGAGCCAGATCCAGTGAATAAGGTGGATGAAGACACTCACTCACTCACTCCATTTTCTTGCTCCACAAATGTGAGGTCCAAGCCAGGGAGGAAGGGAAAGAGGGCACCAATTTTCCGTTCTTTCTGTCACTATGACTTAATACACAAGCCTGGGTAGTTTATAAAAGCAGGAAGTTATTTGGTTCATAGTTCTGGAGACTGGAAAGGCCAAAGGTAGGATAGCAGCTTCTGGTGGGGCCATCGTGACATGGGGGAAGGTGAAAGGGGAAAACAGAAAGCAAGGAAGGCAAACTTGCTCCTGCAACAAGGCAATCTCATGGAAGGAAGAAAGGGAAGGAAGGCATTAATCAGAGGCAGACATAATCAGTCTCAAAACTCCCACTTCCCAGGCCTGTAATCCCAGCACTCTGGGAGGCTGAGGCAGGAGGATCACAGGTTCAAGCCCATCTGGCAACTTGGTGAGGCCCTGCTTCAAAGTAAAACAGATGAAAAAGGGGAGGTAGCTCCATGCAAAGGCTCTGGGTTCAATCCTTACTTCTGCAAAATAAAAAATAATAAAGCCTCTCCCCCAACACCACCAGGATGGTTAGGAAACTTCAACACGGGTTTGGAGACACCAAACGATCTTCAGGTCCTAGCAGGCCCAAGAGACGGGGCCCTGCAGTGGCCGGAGGGTCCAGCACAAGGGCAGGAGGGCCTGGGGGAGAGCAGGGGTGAGGCAGGGAGCGGCGGTGTGGAGCCTGAGGAATTCTCTGGGGTCACCACAGGCTCAGTTTGATTCCTAGGCTGGGCAGCTCACAGGAACAAATCTTTCTCTCGGGCTAAAGGTCCAAGGTGAGAGAGGAGAGGGGCGCAGACGCACCTGTCCCTGGCCAATGTGGCCATGTGCAGGCAGCGAGCTGGGGCCTGCGGCCATGGGCTCTGTGGAAAGATGAAGCTGGCCGACGTCCTCGAGGTACTTTTAGGCTTCTGGAACCTTCTTTCAACAATATATTGATATTTGCTGTCACCTCATAACCCGAGGGTTATATACTTAATGTTGTTGCTGTTTTAATTGTTGTTGTTTTGAGACAGGGTCTCACTGTGTAATTCAGGTTGGCCTCAAACTCATGGCGATCCTCCTGCCTCAGCCTCCCAAGTGCTGGGCGTGTGCCACCATGCCCAGCATATATTTTTAAAGTTGAAGAGGGTTCATTTTCTTTCAGCTCTGAATCCATCTTTGCAGTACACGTAATTACAGTCATCCTGGGGATTTGAACATGTGTATCACACAGCTTAATTCTTTTTCCTTCCGCTCCATCCCTCATCTCTAGATCCCTTTCCCATTTGCAAAGGACCCACCTCCCTGTTTCTTATGATCCTTCGTTTAGCTCTTTAACTTGCTTAGACTTTGGGTTTCTCGTGGAAGAGAAACCATGCGGTATCGAAGTATGTGTGTCTGATTTATTTCACTTAACGTTATGGTCTCAAAGCGCATCGGTTTTCCTACGGATGACTCGGGCTTATCCCTCTTTAGAGCAAGCAGTACTCCCCGGTGTGTAAATGCATTTTCTTTCTCCATGCAGCTGTTGGGGGACATGTAGGCCGCTTCCAAGATTTAGATCTTACTCTGATGCTGTGAACGGGTGAGCACGCGTCATTGTGTCTGTCACTCAGGGAGACCCCTAGGAAGGGAACGGAAAGGGTCAAATGGAATTTCTAGTTTTCGTGTTTTAAGGAATCTGCACCGATTCCCACAGTGGTTGCACTAATTTACACTCCCACTCACAGTGTGGACGGACTCCTTTTCCCCAAAGCCGCACTAGCACTTATTAGTGTAATTTAGTGAGAGCAGCCACTCTTTTCTTCTTTGAAAACCGCTAAGCTGCCATGGTGTACCTGGTAGTCAGGCCTCTTTCCTAGGGTCTGCTGCTTGGAACACATTTCCCAGAACCCTAACAAGGTGACTGAACCTCAAATTCTTTACCTTGTAAATGCTTTTGCAATTTAGGCTAATCAACATCTATTTCCTAAATATTCGAGGAGCCACGAAACCTGGCTGTTTTCTAAAAACTCAGATTTAGGCCCCAAACACCATATCCCCTCCATGCAGTTCTCACCTGTTTCTCAGTTCTCGTCCACCCTCTTCCAGACGTCACTCCTGCCCCCTCTGTCCCTGCTCGTGGCCTCTACCTGGGCACCAGCCCCAGGCCTACTGTGGCTTCTTCTCCTCTCCTTTCTTGTCCCCAAGGGTGACCCATCCAGAAGGCTGGACCCACACACGTGGCCCCCAGGATGGGCCCCCAGCTCCGAGCTTCCTTTCCCTGCAATCAGAACAGAAGGAATCTGCCCCCACATGGTGTCCATGAATGGAGGCTCTGCACCCTCCAGACTGTGTTTCCCTAAAACCAGACAAGGGGGCTCCAGCCTCAGCAAGGAGTGAGGCCCTGAAGTGAGACGCCTCCTTGAGTCTTACCACAACTTACCGCTCCATTAGCGATGTGTTTGAAAAATAACTTGAAAAGTCTTCAGTGAAGAGAGCTAACTCATACTGCCAGTGTCTTCATTTCCAAGAAGTTCTCCTGTTCTTCCATTCACTCACCCATCCATCCATCCATCCATTCACCCATCCATGCATGCATCCATCCATCCATCCACTCTTCCATCCATCCATCCATCCATTCACCTATCCATCCATTCACCCATCCATCCATCCATCCATCCACTCTTCCATCCATCCATCCATCCATCCATCCACCCATGCATCCATCCATCCATGCATCCACTCTTCCATCTATCCATGCATCCATCCATCCACTCTTCCATCCATCCCTCCCTCCCTCCCTCCATCCATCCATTCTTCCATCCATCCATCCATCCACTCTTCCATCCATCCATCCACCCATTCATCCATCCATCCATGCATGCATCCATCCACTCTTCCATCCATCCATCCATCCATGCATGCATCCATCCACTCTTCCATCCATCCATCCATCCATCCATCCACCCATGCATCCATCCATCCATGCATCCACTCTTCCATCTATCCATGCATCCATCCATCCACTCTTCCATCCATCCATCCATCCCTCCCTCCCTCCATCCATCCCTCCCTCCCTCCCTCCATCCATCCACTCTTCCATCCATCCATCCACCCATGCATCCATCCATCCATGCATCCACTCTTCCATCCATCCATGCATCCATCCATCCACTCTTCCATGCGTGCATTCATCCATCCATCCATCCATCCACTCTTCCAACCATCCATCCATCCATCCATCCATCCCTCCCTCCATCCCTCCATCCATCCCTCCCTCCCTCCATCCATCCATCCACTCTTCCATCCATCCATCCATCCCTCCCTCCCTCTCTCCCTCCGCCTTCCTCCATCTGTGGCTTCAGGTGCGTTAACACATGCAACCCTGTAACAACCCCCAGGCTGGGTGACAGTCTCATCCCTGCTCTGCAGTGAGGACACAGAGACCCCCTCCCCTCCCCAAGCTGGGAGGTATGGACCCCAGGACAGAGCCTGGCACTGCACCAGCCTTAACCAGTGGTACCCAGCATGGGATGTGAGTCCAGCCGAAGGTGAGGCCCAGACAGCCACAGGGGGAGTGGGGAGGAGCTAGAGGGGGCGACCTGCTACTCAGGACAGGGAATGTCCTTGTGGGCTCCATGGGCCCAGGGAAGGTGATGCGGTGGTGGCCGCTCTAGTCCAGGAAGAAGAGCAGCACCTGCTGGCCTGGAAAGAAGGGCTTTTGTAGCTGCACACCATGAACCCTCCTGTTCCCTCTGATCCTGCCAGAGACAGTCTAGACCGCTGAGATCGTGCGTGAGTTGCACTGTTTGGGGTCCTCCGCGGCAGGAGAGCAGGGGCAGCTGTCTAAATGCTGCGGTACACGGGTGGGGCGTGGCTGGGCAGGCCACACAGGACTCCTCAGAGCCCCAGTAACATCCCTGTTGTCTGACGGTCTCACTGGGGCTTTTCAGACTAATATTCCAACACTAGGGATCCTCCAAGGTGGGTGTTTCTCTCCCCATTTTCCAGCTGAGGAAAACAAAAGCTCAGAGAAGCTAAGCAACTTGCCTAGTGACACACAGCCAGATATGACCGATCTGCAATTAAAAAGAAAAGCAAAAGCACCCGCCAGACTCTGAACTGTATTTGCTAAGCAAGTATTTTGTGCCCAAAACAAAGAAATGCCTCTAAATGCAGGGCATTCATTTTGCTAAGTCCTTACCAAGGAGGGTTTGATAGATTAAGAGCAGTCTCTCGCATTTGTCTGCCTGGGACCAAAAAAAAAAAAAAACAAAAAAACAAAAAAAACAGCCCCACTACAGTGAGCCACTGGGCAGTTACTGTTCCCTCGGGGCCTCCGTCTTCTCCTTTTGGGAAACAGGGAGAAGAGCAGGTTCTGTGCACCTCCCAGGCCGGTGTGTGCGTTCAGGGAGACGGCATGTGCAGCTCTGCACTGAGCTATTGTTGCTAAACAATGACTGCCTCTGAGCAGAGTGGAGAGCAGAGGCCAGGAACCTGTGGACACACATCCCGGGCAGGCTTCAGCCTCAAAGCGGCTCTCTGCATTGCGGCCTGCAGCAGTGCCAGCGGACCAGGCACACAGGCCTCCCTCTAGCGGCCTGAAGGTTCTGAGCACAGACTACCCCTGGGGTGTGAGAACCGGTCCGGGTGCCTCCCCAGACACTGCCTTTGGAGGACTGACCTGGCAGGCTAAACCCTCTTCTCTTTTGCTCTGTCTACTCAAGACCTTTTCTTTAAGGGGCCAGATGACAAATGCTTTGGGTTTTCTGGCCCAAGAGAGGCACATGCCTCAGATATTTGACAAATAATTTATGTAAAAGGAAAAAAAACCTTTAAAAATATAATTGATAACATTCAAATATAGTAACGGAGTCCAATTTTCTGTAAAGCAGATCTAGCAATGGAAAGATGCAGAATTCTTAACTGAGGTCGCAAGTGGTGCTTTCTACCGTCAAAGCCAACTGCATATGTTTATCTGCTAAGGTAATTTGTAATGAGAAGTTATACAGTTCATCTCTGAAAATTTCTTCACACAAGTAGGTACTTTCCAACACCACTACCAGTTCATGAGCATAAGATTTTTAACGGCATATTTATTACTTGAAAGGCATTAATAGTTTACACATTGGATTTTTCTTTTGATAGTTTAACAAATGAATCACTTCAACTGAAAGTCAGGCAAAAGCTCCTCAGTTGCTGGTGAATGGGTTTTAAGATATGGAAAATTCGGGGGTGGTGCGCCGAGGTCTGTGACACACTGCCTGTGCTGTATCACAGGCCCAGACTGTGTCTCCTGAACGTGTGAGATGGGAAGGCAGCTTGGCTTCTTGTTTTGGTGTCAACACAAAGAGCAGATGAAGCAATGTAACAGCGGTCCTGATTCGAACATTTGTTCTCATCCACATGGCTTCCACAGAATGAGTTTTGCATCAACATTGTTTTGCCTGATGACATGAAAAATCTATCAGATCTGCAGTGAAAGTGAATTTCCAAAGCTATTCAGGGCTTGATAATAGTGGCTAGCACAATTCTCACTCAAAAGATGTCAACTTCGGTTTTGAGCTTGTTTGTGGATTGATAACTGGTGGTCAACTTATAACCCCCAGCTGAACTGAGGAAGCGTGGTGCTGGGTGTGGGAGGCCCACCTGGGGACTGTTGCCAGCAGCATAAGAGATAGAAATGGAGAGGAGAAGGAGGCTGTTGGGAGCTGGTAGAAGCTGAAAGGAGCTATTGGTTCTGTTGGAGAAGCCCGTCATGCTGGCTTTCCTGATGAACTTGGCTGTTTTCATCCTCCAAGGAGCTTGGGACATCGTTGGCTCTGAGAATGGCTTTGGTTCACTTTGGGGGAGCTCTGGTCCTCACTCTGAGCATCACTTCCTGGCTCCAGAGGGGAAGATGGTGCACTGCCAGTCTCCTGGAGGAACTTGCTGCATTGGCTTTCCTGAAGGGAACTCAGCCATCTTGATCATCCGAGGAGCTCAGGACCTCACTGTTGCTGAGGATGGCTGTGGTACTTTTCAGGAGAGCTCTGGTTCTTACTTTGCACGTCGCTTCCTGGCTCCAGTGCAGACCCCTCAGCCTGCTAGCACAGATCCTCCATCCCGCTGGTGCAGACTTCCTAGATTCCACCACTGGCCTTTGGGCCTTTGCAGCGCAGATCGGTGAAACTGGTCTGCATGAGATGTTGTCGTGGGCTCTGGGCCTTCAGTTGGACTCATGGGAGGCACTGTTATGAGCTCTAGGTCTTCAGCTGGACTCATGCAGGGCATTTCCATGGGATCCAGGCCCTCAGCTGGATTCCTTGGTCTTAGTGTGTGGACAGATTTCCTGCCCTCTTTTGTATATCATTCTTTGGGTGACTATTATAAATAATCATATAAAATATGTGTTCTGTTATATACTGTTTCACCTTGCACAGTAACCCCCAAACCAACACAGAGCTCAAAATTTAAATACTTGATCACTACCAAACCACTAGTCTGTTGTTGTATTGTATAGGCCATGTCAGCATACCAGCTACTATTTCTGAAAAAACAAAGACAAAAACCTCATGACACTATTGATAGCTAAAATCACAAGTGCAAATGAAGGTCACTGTTCACAATACTGGTCCCATGACAAAGGATAGATTCAAGTATTTTCCACAAAGTACTTGCTGACTTAAATAGCACAAATACTAACCAAAGATTTTATCACCATATAGTCTCACAAGTTCTGTAGTTTCGTCCAAATATAGGGCTTTTCTATTTCACACATTATTTCTGCTACCATCAGTTGTAACACATCTTAGTAGATTCCTCTTCATGTTGTTCTGAAACTAGTTTTCTCAACTTTGAAAATATTTTTGCCTCTAGCTGTTCCACACGGAGTATTGATAGAAGTTAAGGCTTCGGGGCTGGGGATTTAGCTCAGCGGCAAAGCGCCTGCCTGGCAAGCGCAAGGTCGTGAGTTCGGTTCCTGGTACCGGAGAAAAACCAAAAAAAAAAAAAAAAAAAGAAGTTAAGGCTTCAGTGACTTCCAGCTTGGCTCTGGCTCCTCAAAGAACAACTAAGCAGCAACATTAGTAACATATGTTTAACCTTCCAACAAGAGTCAGGGAAAGACAGTCAAAATTCTTTGCTTGTTTAATTAACTACTGATGCATTCCTAATGTCAACCCTTTGATCATCTGTTATTGTTGAAAGCCTAATAGTCTCAAGCAAGTTTACTTTCTCTCGCTAGCATATTTCTTCAGCTGCTGCCATTAAAAATGACTCACGTCACCATAGGTGAGTGGCTTTCCTTGAACGAGCCAATCAGAAACTTATTTTGGTTGCAATCTCATTTTTGTTTCTTTCTTTGGGTGAATAAATTCTGAGCCGGGCACAGTGCCACACGCTTATAATCCCAGCACTCAAGAACCTGAGGCAGGAGGATCACTGTGAGTTTGAGACCAGCCTGGGGCTACATAGAGTTCTAGGCCTGCCTGACCTACATCGTGAGACCCTGTCAAATTAATTAATTAGTTAATTAAGTAATTCTGTGATGAGCTATCTCATTTTAAATTTTCTAATTATTTTCCTGACCATTGTTTTCTTACGAATTACAAATATTTTGGTAAGTTGTCTAAGGGTAACATCAACATATATTGTGACCTTTTGGAAACTGCCACGTCATTGCACCCTGCCACCTAATTTAGTAACAAGTTAATCCATATTCCACTGCACCTTAGAAGCAGTGATGTCAGGTCCACTTTTCTTATTTCGCCACGATGGGTGTATACTGGTAATAAAACCAAAATGAAACGTGGCAGCAACGTGACACACATGGCCCTGGAAACGTTGTTGAGCTGTACTGGTGTGGCCACAGTTAGCGGGGCACCAAACCTCACGGCAAAGTGACGAGATGCCACAGACGGTCCCTGTTACGGCAGCTCCCAAACAGCAAAGACAACAGGGGAATGAACATGCTTGTGTCCCAGTAAAACTTCATCTACAGACAGTGAAGTTGAAATTTCATGTAACTTTCATCTACGAAGAAATAGTATTCGCCTGATGTTTTTCAGCCACTTAACAATGTAAAAACGCTTTAGTCTGAGGATCCATACAAAAACAGGGGTGCGCTGTGACTTGCTGACACCTGTTCTATTGCGAAGGATGGGAAGCCCAAGCCGAAGTGACTCCTGCTCCCCCAAGGCTCTGAGATTGAACCCCAGGCCTTCACACAGCGCTACAGCCCCAGCGCTGTGTCCTGCTTTCATGCTGACGTACAGTGTCTCACTAAATTACATGGCTTGGGCTCAAACTTGCAACCTCCTGCCTCAGCCTCCCGGAGTGCTGGCTTTCCTGTTACTGAAGATGTGCTGTGGGCTTTGCTACCAGCCATAGATGTGGAAGTGACAACTAAGAGCATGAAAGCAAGCTTGGATGTTTCAGGGAAATAAAAAGTAAGGCTTCTCTGATCATCACTAGAAGATAATAAATTTCCCTTAGTCTTCTTCTCTCACATGAAAAGGGCCTAGATTAAAATCCATAAAGATAGCCGGGTGTGGTGGCGAATGCCTGTAATCCCAGCACTCGGGAGGCTGGGGCAGGAGGATCGCTGTGAGTTCGAGGCCAGCCTGGGCTACGTAGCAAGATCCTGTCTCAAAAAACTAAAATTAAAATAAAGTGCATGTAAATCTGTCCACACTGGAGACTGACCGCGCAGGCCTGGGTCGGGCCTGGGACTCCGCCTCGCTGTGGGGCAGTGCCAAGGAGGCGCTGAGGCTGCGGACACCGACAGCACCGGGCAGAGGGGCGGAACGCTCCGGTCCCCCGAGGGTCTCCCGCACCCCGGGAGAGGAAGTGGAGGTGCCCATCCCCGGGGCTCTCAGATCCCCCTGTCGTCCGTGCCCCGCAGGCCGGCAGACAGTCAAACCGCCCGCCTGGCGCCTCCACCCCCACCAGCCCGAGCCGAGCGTCCCCGCACGCGGTGGCTGCGCCCCTCCGCTCCGCCGCACCGTCCGAGCCCCGTCCTGCCCCTCGGCCGCGTGGTGACCGAGGACCCGCATGCGCTGGGCTCCGCCGAAAGCCCGCT
>NW_004955407.1:36566636-36596563 GCF_000276665.1 Chinchilla lanigera | reverse complement strand
CCGCCCGCGCGGGGGTGTCGGTGCGCTCGCTCCAGCAGGGGACCGGTCCGCACCCGTCCAGGGGCGGCGTGGTCACCGCCCAGGCCCAGCGGCCCGAGGCCAGCCCCGCGCGCCACTGGTGAGCAGACCCATCAGGGAAAGCCCGGCGGCCTCTGCCGTCCCTAGACCTCGTCCATTTGCCTTCCCACTAGGTTTGTCGAGTGGCTCCCACTGGCGCGAGAGAAGTTCTAACTCCCCAAGTGCTTCATCCACCTGAAGTGGACACGCAGACCCCACGAGTGACCCACTGCCACCTTCCTTCACCCAAAGCCACCGGCCACGGTCACGTAAATCAGGTATTCTCACGCAAGCGAGCACTCATTCCGAACCCATGTTGTCCTTGGGTTTGACATGAGAGGGTGCTTCAGAAAAGAGAAGAGCCGGGTGTGGTAGCATAGGTCTGTAATCCCAGCACTTGGGAGGCTGAGGCAGGAGGATCGCTGCCAGCCTGGACTACTTGAGTTCAAAGCCACCCTGCACTACAAAGTGAGACTCTGGCTCAAAATTTAAAAAGGAAAAAAAAAAGGGTAACATTGAATAAAGCCAAGCTGGTTGGTATCACCTTATATCAATAAAGTAAATTTTTTGCTTTGAAAAAAAGCAGCATTCATCCCGTTTTTAAAATGTAGGTTATACGCCAGGCGGGGTGGTGTACACCTGTAATCCCAGCACTCAGGAGGCTGAGACTGGAGGATCATCGGCTACACAGTGAGCTCAAGGCCAGCCTGAACTGCATAGCAAGACCCTGTCTCAAAAAGACAAAATAAAATAAAATGTGGGTTATAACCTTCAAAAGCTTCCCCCAAAACATGTTTGATTCATACAAGTTGCCATGCCCTGCTAAGTTGCAGCTCCCTCTGGAGATGAGGAGGGCATCCGCACAGGGCGTGGGGCGTTGGGCTGGGTGCTGGACCTGTGACCCCAGGCCCTGGTGACCGTGCTGTTTTCAAGGCCCCGGAACTCCTCACCACAGTTACCCCTCCAGAGAGCTGCCCTGCTGGAGGGGATTCCACTGGAAGTCATCTAAAGTGCTGTATCATATGGCAAAGTAGACTGTCAAAAAAAGTCTCAAAATTGTAAGCAGATACAGGTACTGTGCAGAGGCAGAAGCAACTAGTAAAGGAATGTTAACACCGAGCTAAGGACTGCAGACAGAGAACTACGCCATAACCCTTTTAATTATTCATGGAAAAGAATCACCGCCTTTCCCTCAGCCACGTTTGCTGAATTCATGCACGAACAGTTGCGGACCTAAGCTCTGCGACAGCCAGCAGCACCGCGTTTCTGAGACAGCCCCAACACCCAGCACAGCTAAGGTTTGACGTGCATTATCTCCCGGAAGCCATTCAAACTCCTGTACCCTGATTCCAGGTATCACCCCCTGACAAAGAGCTAAGTGAGCGGGCACAGGAGAGGGACTGGCGTAACAGCAGTGCCAGTGCCCCGGCCAGCCAGGGTCTGAAGCCACCAGAGCTGGAAGCCGGGGGACAACCCAACACCGACCGGGCAGAGCCTGAAGGAGCCAATCCCACCGCAGGCGCCACTGTCCAGGACACCAGGGTGCTGACAGGAGGTCGCATCGCCCCTTGCATACAGAAAGAGGAGAGGAACTGGGCGCGCTTTGAAGGGCTGCGCCGGACGATTGCTGCCTTTCTCGGAGGCTTGGCTCGAACATCCTGTACCACGCTGAAAGCCCCCTCCGTGTGGAGGCAGCCACGTCACCTGCAAGGTTCGAAGAACTCGCCCAGGCTCTGAACCCGAAACTTGGATGACTCCAAATTCCTCAAAACGCCTGTTTAAAGTGCGGAGCGCCGAGCAGCGTGCCGAGATCCCTGGAGCTCACCCCAGGCGCCCATCCGCAGTGCCCACTTCCTGTCGTGCTGGACCAGGTAAGCCGAGTGGCACCCAACTGGCATCGGGCACCAGGACACAGGCTGGGGCACCGGCGTGGGCCTCGATATCCCACTACCATTGTGCCTTGTCTCCAACCACTTCGCACCGTTTCGGGGAGACGTAAGGAGCCCAGCCCGGTCCCGCGGCGCCTCGTGTCTTCACGGTTCCTCGGCACCAGGGAGGGACACACGAGTCACCAGCTCACCGCCCCAGGGGCTGGCCCCACCAACACTTCCTACTCCGGACACCCACCTCCCGCTCGGCCTCTCCGCCAGCCTGGCTGCACCCACTGGACTGGCTTTGCCGCCCCCACCCTGTGAACCCCCTACCACAGCCCCGGCAGCCTTTGGGACGGCATCTCCCCCTCTACCGGCTTCAGCTGAGAATTCAGACGTCGTACAGTGATCAATGAATGGATACTGGCACCACGTTTACAATAAAATAAAAACCCCCAAATCCCCAGAGGTAGCAATTTTAGGAAATTTAATTGGAAAGACAATCAAATAAACTATGGTCTTTCAAAAAGAATACATGGTAAGGTGGGAACGTGAGAATGTGAGCGTCGTGTCAGCCTTGGGGACACTCAATAGCACACGTCCACGCCATGGGTCTCACCCTCCCCTGAACTCGGCTGTGCCCCGGGGCTTCCCCACCTTTGCCAACCCTCATCACAACTTTCGCCACCTTTATTCGCAACCCAGGGGTAAAGATGCACTTTATGCACCATTGTGATGCCTGCCCTAGCACGCTGCACCTTGTGAAGCCAACTGAAGGTGCCGCACTCCTCGGGAAACCGGAAGCGCCCACACGTCTAGCTGGGCATGGCTGGGAATCCATGTGAAACCAAAGCAAACGGACCCACAGCGACTTTCATCCTGCTAACTGTAACGGGGGCTTACGTCAAGATGAGAACAGAGACAGGCACCGGAGGGAGGGAGTATGGAGCCTGCGTGCACGTGTGCAAGCACAATGCTCCACTGCGGGAACGCTGTTGTCTCTGAGGACGGCTACGTTAAAAAAAAGAAAGTGGAAAATCCCTTGCTTTCAGTGCTAGGGTGTCTTTTTTGTAAAAAGTTACGATGCAGGGACACCTGGTTCTTTACCACTTCGTACAGCGAGCAGCAGCGATACACAACGCAGAAGACACAAGACAAACGCAAAAAGCACTGAGCCACTTGTGGCAGTGAACAAGCGCTCCATACAACCGCAGCCTCACACTTTCAACACGGCGTGAAGTCTCCAGGGCAGGGGACGGCCCGCTGGACTCACAGGATGGCTCCTTGCAGGTACCCTTAATACTGCTGGACTTCAGAAAGAACCATACACTTGTTTCCCAGGGTCTCTTCTCTTGCTCTCTGGACTAAAACTTACCTGATGTTAAAAAAAAAAAAATTACCTGATGACTATTTTCATCACAGGATGTCAGTCTAGCACCATCATGAGAAAGAGCTCCTGCTCTACTCCGACACTAAAAGCTTTCCAACCTCTGGGCAGGAGGCAGTTCAAGTAGATTTTGGAAATCTAAACAGTCTCAGTGTATCAACATAGTTGCAGTGCAGCCAAGTGGTGCAAGGCTTTTTGTCCCCTTAATAATCTTACATTTTCAAACTTGCTTCACGTGTGACATTAAAGGCCAAGTCACGCTCTGGAATAAACCACTGGGGACACTGCATGTGGTCACCACTACAACAGATAAAGAATAAGCGCTGTACTTAGACTCTGAGGGCCAACAAAAGTAGACCAACCAAAAGGAAATCAGGGAACCAACTTAGAACTTAGTGCCGTCTCAGCTTCACATGTGATTTCTGTATTTTCCTGAAAGAACATGACAAGAAGCTTAACAACACACAAGCTGGGAAGGAGTACAGTGCCAAGGATTTTTGGGCCTTATAATAATTAATGCATTTTTAATGAACTTTTTTAAACATATAGTTCGAATCATTAAATAAAAATAGGTCTTGTGTTTTTTTTGAGTCCATTTCACAAAATATGCCACTTACTAACTCTCAGACCCTAAGAAAAAAACTAGAAAGTTTTCCATTGTTACATGTGCTAAGTTCAACTTTACCAACCTGAATTTTACAGAGTAATATTCAACTATTTAAGTTCCTTACCTGCTGAAAGCCACCTTAATATATACTTATGCAGGTTACTTTATAAAACAAGAAGGCTTGCAGTTAGAGCCCAACTCACTGTGGCACGAATGCTAGAATGTGTACACCAAAGTCCCTGATACATACGAGGGTCTAGGGAAGGAGGGGTAGATCCGTGTGTACTCCCCACTCCATCCAGGCAGGTCAAAGCCCACTACCACTCTAAACACTACCAACTAAAATACTAGCACAGAGAAATTGTGTGAATATAGTAATTATTTAGGTAAAGAATCAATTTTAAAAAATCAAGTGATCTGTTAAACCTCCAATTTTTACTTTCAGAGAGATTTGAAGCCTATATTGATGTTACTCCAATATTTTCCTTTTTATACATTTGACTAAATTTATACTCGGTATACCTACCAACCTGGACCAGGTTAATTGCATAGGAAGGTTTTTACTATGTTTACATTTTTCTTAAATTAATTTTAAAAAAGCATAGTAAAGAGTCTGAGGACAAATTATTCAACTGTTTATCATACATAAGACCGCATGACTATAATACAAAGGGGGTTTCTTTTTTCATTTAACGTTACAATATACACAGCAAGTCCGGACTAGATCTTACAATCTGAACACAGGTATTTAACCTTTTCCATGCTGTTTATGTTTACAATGCACAGAAGCCCTGTAACCAAACTGTGTAGTAAAGCACACAAAACTGGACTGTAACATAACACAGTATGCAGAAGCATTGGATTTTATGATTTTCTTTATGTAAATATCGGTTTAAAAACTGCTTTAGTTTTTTGGTGCTTGCTAAGATGTGGCAACCAGCACAGAAAAAAATGCCCTGACTCATATAGTGTCTTAACCTTCTGTTCCATATCCCTAAACAGCAGTAACTACTGAATCCCTTTTGATATTGCTATATTCAAGATGATACCCTTTTATTCACTGTAAACCTTTATGAACTACCAAGTTCAAAAAATCATCCACAGGCTTGACATTTAATTAGAAAATAAATATGGATCTCCTGATTAACAACAAAAAAAATTTGTGGTTTATAAAAACGGATTACTTCCAAGTTTCCACTCACATTTACATAGTCTTAAGCCTTTCTTTCATCACTGTTACATATAAAAACCTGCTTTTGTTCAGAAAAATTGACCTAGCCAGCCACATGGAGTTGACCCATGAGAAGTAATGTGGTGTCCTGCTGTTGTTTCGAACAGGGTTATCGGCAGAGGTAGATTACTGCTTCCTTTCTAGGCTTCTTTGATCCTGGACAGGTAAATTATGCTATCTTCATTCTCCCAATTCAACCACTCAAAAGTATAACACCCTAAAATTGATCAATTTAAAAGGGGAACACAAATTTAGCAACTGCCAGACTGTGTTACATTAAGGCAGCATAATCTCAAAACGAGGCACCTGCTAGACTCCAGCCTGTTCACGTCAGGTCGTGCTGAGAGCTCTGCTCACTCCTGCTCCTACTGTGGAACTGGTGGTGTGACCAAGGGATCAAGGTCTTGCGTTCAAGTTTACAAGTAGGTTAATCAGGAATACAAGAGTCAACTGCTGGCTCCATAGCTTCTGGATCCAGTGTCCCTTTACCTTCAGAAGCCTGAACACACTGAGACTGCGACAGATGTTGTAATCTGGAATTAGATGTCAATCTATTATGTTCAGTACACAGATTGCTGTAAATGTATTGGCTATGGATTCAACAACAGTTCCAGTTTTGTTTAAGCAATAGTACAGCCATAATTTTCAACTGACATTTAAAAATGGTCTAGTTACACCTTGTGTCAAAGTGCAGAACTGCTACATTATTGGTTACAGACATCTATGTGCTATAAAAACAGCTTTGGTACAATAAATTATCAAAAAAGAAAATAAATTTTTGTAAAATTCACAGCATAATTGTGAGGCAAAAAAGCAGTCACATAAAATTCTGCATTTTTTAAAAATGTTCAGGATGAACAGAAGACATCTTTGTGCAGAAGAAATGGTGGAGATACCACGTGCCGAGAAAAAAGCAAAAGAAAAAGTAAAAAGCAGGAAGGGACACAGCTGTAGCTATTTCCATCAAAGCAAACCACTACTTCTGTGACCTTCAACCAATAAGAAGTCAACTTTATGACACACGCAAAGTGACCTTGCAATACCTTACAATTAGTGGGTCACAAAAGTCTATTTTAAAAGAAAGGCCTCTTGAATTACCCATTCTCTGTGTTTTCAGCATTAAGGACTGTCTGCAAAAGCATGTCCACAAGTGATTGCATCTGAAATGGTAGGCTCTTCTAATTCGAGTCCAAATCCATAAGGCCAAAGGTTATCCCAAAGACCACCACTCAGACCTCCCCAGGACTGGCCACAACCGACCCGTTGATTGCTTCTCAGTGCACCTTGGTGAGGAGACCAGTCACGTTCCATCCTATCCTCCTGCAGCCTCTCCGACAGGAGACCCGCAGGCGCCCATGTAATTGCTGCTTCGCTCCTCAGGAGGTTCAGATAGGAGAGTCCTGATCCCCGCCACTTAGCATGCTCAGTGTGCCTTACATCGCCAGCACAATCGTCCCTTTCACACAGCTGAAGATGATGTTTGTGTAAGCTGGAGGTCCCTCTTCCTTACAGTACTGCATTTCCGTGCCCAAGTGTGTTTAGAGGACTTAAAAACCCAACCCCCCCTCACCCAAAACAAAACAATCAAACAAAAAAGGGGGGAGGCAGAAAGAAAAAAAAAAAAAGAAAGAAAAAGAAAAACCACCCTCGTGGGGCCCTTTATGCAAATTATGTGCAGTGCCTTTTTATTTTTAAAATTAGTTGGCAAATGACCAAGACCAACATCTGAACATTAACTTCTGTTGACTAGAAAGACAGAAAGCCCACTGTGACTGGGAGGTGGCAAGTTAAATGGGGGAGGCAAAAGGAGGATACCTCTGAGCTATCCATGAAGATGAGTTTGGACATGGCTCTGAAAAACTTCATTGTCCCTTTGCAATCTTTTCAAGTTAAAAAAAAAGCTTTGCCCTCTTGTAGCGGTTCAGTGTGTTAATCTCCTTCTGATTCAAGCAGCTTTGCACTTTGTTTTTGGAAAAAAACACCACTTCTATAAAAACACACAAGAAACAAACTCAAGTTTCAATGTAGTCACGAGCTAGCTACAGGACTCTGTTGCACACAAACTCCTGTCATAGGGGACTCTTCTCGGTCAGCCCCTTGCCTCATCGTCAGATGTCCTTCAGTCATGTAATGTGCAGGACCTGTATTAGCGGAAAATTGGTATGTTGGATGTCCAGCTATGCCAGTCTCTTGGCGGGGATTGGAGTAGACGGTCAAATTAACGTCCATAGCTCCATTCTGTCCAAAGTCCAAGGTATTAGCAGCCACTGGGCGGTTCTGGTAGGCCTGATTGCCTTGATTACCAGTGGAGGAGGAAGATGTCGAGGAAGAAGTTGTTGAGGAAGACAGAGATGTCATGGAGTGGTGACTGTGGCCAACCTCCATAGAATCCTGGGTAGAGGAGCTGTTTGTTGGAGAGTTGTAGACCCTTGGCCTGGTCCGGTTACCCAAGGCTTGCTGTCCATGGTGGTGGTGGTGGTGGTGATGGTGGTGGTGGTGATGGGAACTGTTTCCATGGTGATGATGCAACGCGTTCTGCTGAGGGGCTACATGGAAGGTTGTTTCTTGAACGGGATGATTTTCAACAGTGACTTGTGTAGGAGCTTCAGTGCCTGACCAGCCAAGAGGCGCTGGAAACTGCTGACGCACCTGTAAGAACATTTGGAAAACATCAGAGTGCTGCCTGGGAGCTTTAATCCTCAATTAGAAGGTACAACATAAGCACCTGTATTAATTATGGAAAAGTTTCATTAATTATGAAACTTTCAATGTGTTAGGCAGTTCTAAAATACAAAATTCAAATTATGTTCCAGAGTAAAAAATATTTTACCATGAAAGTGGCCAAGTTCTGGAAGTGACATACATCAGATCATGTATTTCACTAGCCACTGTCACTAGCCACTGTCTTTCTTTGAGAGCACTGTCTATGCCAGCCAGGGTTAGTCAATTGTTTCCTAGAAAGGCAAAATAGTAGTCTGGCAGGTCCCAGGGAAATTTTTCCATTTCCCTCCTTTCCCCATCTTTCTTGTTTCAATGAAAGACTGCTTTCCACCCAGCTGCTCTGCAGTTCCTTACTCCCTCCACCCCGTCAGCATCAGTACAGAGTCTACCTTACAACAAACCCCCGAACACCCCACCACTCAGCCTGGGCACTGGCAGCACTCTGGCTCCCACTGGTTCCATGGCCCCCAAAATGAACTCCCCGCTTCCATTCTCGCCCATCTCCAACCCATGCTCCAAAGAGTGGTAGGAATACCCTTTCCAACATAAACCCAATCGCTTCCGTTGCAAATCCTTGCTGACGTCTCACTGCATTCGGAAAAACAAAATAATCCAAACCCCACACAATGCCAGCAGAATGTGGCCAATACCCATTTCTCCAACCTCCTTCCTCAGCCACCTTGATTCCCACCACACAGGTCTCCATTCCTCCACCTGCTCAACAACTGTCAAATGCCTCAGGGCAGTGATTCCTTTTGCCCTGGAATGCTCTTATTCCAAGGCTCGAGCTGGGATGCTCCTGCTCTCTAGTTCAGTTCCAGAGTCTGCCCTAAGCACTCTGGCTAATGCTGTCCTGCCCCTCTGCAGCAAAGGCCACTAGCTGTCCACAAAAAGCAGGCTCCGCTCACTCCTGAGCATCTATACGGTTGTGTTATACTTCCCAGCGCCTCACAGGTGTAGCCATGTGTTCACTTATCAAGAGTGAATTTGTATGTCACCCACAGCCTGGCGAACACAATACCGCCCAACTCCTTCAGAATATATGACACCGCACAATGAACAACCAGGTTCTTGGGCACGGTGCAACCACAGATGGTGAGAGACTAGGACACAGATGACAGTCACGCCATTAACATGAACATACACCCTGGGCTGTTACATAAAAAACAGAAAAAAGTACTTTGTACCATATTTTGGGGCTTTATCAGTTGCTAGAGTTTGGCTTGCTTTAATTCATGCGACCTATCCAACAAACTAGTAGTTCTCTCTGACACTACCCTTTGCTATTTTCCTTTTCTCCTGTGGTGCTGGTTAACTGCAACACCTCTGAGCTACTCCAGCCCTTACTTTCTTTCTCTAACTAGTACTACTTGTAATTCTTCTTCATGTTGCGCTGTGTGTATTTTCCTGAAGTCACTATAAATTCTGGGGAGGCAAAGGCTTTGTCTCAATCAGTGGCAGGCATAAATCCTCAGGCATTACTATTCAATGAAGATATTCTGAGAACCAAACTTAACTACTGAAAACAATCCAGTAGAAAAAAAATAGCAGCATTCTCAAAAAAGATAGTACAGGTTGAGCACACCTAATCGAAAACTTTCTGAGTGGAGCATTTCAAAATTCCAGACTTCCAGATTGGAAATACTTGACTGGTAAAGTCTATACAAATATTCCCCAACTTGAACAACTTTGAAATGTGAAACAATTCCAGTCTCAGTCATTTTGGATGAAACTCAACCTGTATGATAAAAGACTCTTCTCACCCAGGGGGGCTAACTATTTTATTCAAAAATCAGTCACTCACACCTGTAATCCAAGCTACTTGTAAGGCTGAAGTAGGAGGTTTACAAGTTTGAAACACAGCAAGAACCAGCCACCTCTACCTCCAAATATAAAGCAGAATAGTGACATCTGTGAAATACAGGCAGGAGATACACAGGACACCGTTGTTGAATGTTATTTTGGTTATGTTTACAGTATTTGATGTACCTAGAAGAGAAGACGGCAGGATATCCTAAACAATTTGGGATACCCTTGAGAGTAGTAACTTTTTATTTTTTGGTACTAGAAACTGAACCCAAGGCCTTCACACTGAGCTACATTTCCCAGATGTTTTAACTATGTTTTATTTTGAGACAGAGTCTCACTAAGTCGCCCAGGGTGGGCTTGAACTTGTAAACCAACTATCTTAGCCTCCCACAGTGCTAGGCTTACAGGAGTGTGCCACCGTGTCCACCGGAAGTAATAACGCTGAAGAGGCAAAGTGTCAACAGTAGTTACTAAGCAGAAGTGGAAGGAAAAGGTATTCCAGGGTGAGAACCTAAGCAGTGTGAGAAAGGCAGTGACGGTTTGTATTTTAAAGAATCAGTATGGGCAGAAGATAAAGATGGGCCTGAAGAGCCAGACCACAGAAATCAGTATCACCTTGGTGAGAAATCTAGCTTCCATTTAAGGTTCGAGGTCGTCAAACACTGGTTTCAAGTAGGGGAAATCACGAGACGAGACTGTTTCAAAGTCGCGTTCACGTGGCTGCAGAGAAGAGCACAGCACTGGCTGGGAACTGAACGGGACCCGGGGAGCAGGCAGGACGCCCCTCCTGCGGCATCCTAGAGATGGCTGCGGCGAGGGTTAGGTGCCCACGTCAGTGTGGGAGGGGAGGGAGAGGAGCCGAGGGTGAACGTAACACCCACGTGCCCACGTGTACGACTGACCCAACAGGTACATTTAGGGCACTTTTACAAAGAACTGCTAACAGAGGGAAGTTGGGCTGGAGGTGGAAATGAGGACAGCAGTTTGTGCGACACACGTGCAGTGCCAGGTGGAGACTTGCGAGGTGCTGTGTCCGGTACACGATTCCAAACAATGGCCACGGGCTGACCTGTGAAGTCTGAGTCAGAAAGAGCCAGGGAGGCCTGCAATAGAGAGGGTGGGTGCAGCGCCGGAAGCACGGGTGAGACCACCTAGGAAGCGTGGCCCCCGAGGCGCTGAGAGGCACGCGCAGGCTTCACAGTGCGCAGAGCACGAGCAAGCACGGCCGGGGGGTGAGGGCACAGGCATGCGCGCTGTCCCGGGAAACAGAATGCCGCTGCTCAGTAACACTGTCCGATATGGCCAGCAAAAAACGCAGACAAGCGCAAGCACGTCCCCAACCTGCTGGTGAAGAGCACCACGGGCGCAGGCTGCGGAGCCGGGAGCAGGAAGTCACCCGGACAGGCCAGAGCAGGCAGCAGGAGTGCAGCGGGAGGAAGACAAGAGGCCAGAGCAAGACCTGCTCCGAGGAAGGCAGGACTGAGGAGGACAAATGCTGTTTAACAGCAACGCTGTGGAAGGACAGCAGGTCGCCTCGGTCTCCAACAAGAAGAAATGCACTCCTCGAATGACAAGGGGTGCGAGGGGTGGACACAGGCGGGCCATGAGCTTGTTCTATGATATAACTGAAGGAAGTTCCCAGCGGAAGACTCTTTACAGAGCAGGAGTCGGGGGCAGCAGAGGAGGAGAAGCCAAAGGCTTCTGCAAAGAGCAGAGGAGCCTGGAACAACTGGGGAAAGCATGAGAGAGTGGGACGAAGTGGGAGCGGCGGCGGACTGCCCCAGAAGGTGGCAAGCAGCAGCTGACGGTGGGCTCTCCCACAGCACTGAGTGCGGGTGAAGGCGGCGCCCACACCGGTCTTGCCTTGTCACGCCCACCGCCTCTCAGAGACCAGCATGTGGTATGTCCCAACGTTAGTACACAGAGGTATCAAACATCTTCACAACTACCACCCACTTCACCTTAATGTAAAAATAACTTAAATAGAGCCTCTTTTTAACAGGTCTAAAACCAAAAGCAAAATAACACGAAAAACGTGGAGGGAGACGGGCATAGTGGCACACACCTGTGATCCCAGCACTCAGGAGGCTGAGACAGGAAAATCGTTCCAAGTTCGAGACCAGCCTGGGCTACAGAGGAAGCTCAAGGCCAGCCTGAACTGCATAGCGAGACGGTGTCTCAAAAAGACCAAAAACAAACAAACAAAAAAACTGAGGGAGCCGGCGGGGGAAGCAAGTCTTGAACCATCTCAGAAGCTCAGGACTGTGAGTACTACAAGACCAGGACAGGCAGTCAATAAATGCGAGCCTTTTCTTTTGTTTCTTCTGAGACAGGGTTTCACTATGTTATCCAGGCAAGTGTGAGGCCACCCTGGGCAATATAGTAAGACTCTGTCTCTAAAACAGAACACAGAAGGGCTACCATTTGGTGAGTGGGTGGCAGCCACTGTTTCAAACACTCCACTGCATTCAAACACTCACTGACCACAGTGGCACCTGAGCTTCACAGTCCTCGTCCCCGCTACAGAGGAGACTGAGACCTTAAGGTCTGAGCAGCTTCTCCCGGACTTCCACCATTCTGCCTCCACAGGCTGTTAGTACTCATCACTGTGGTTTCTGAATCTGTTTGCGGTTTGATTCCCCCGGCCCCCTGGTACCGGGAATCGAACTCACAACCCTGTGTTTGCCAGGCAGGCGCTGTGCCGCTGAGCTAAATCCCCAGCCCCTGTGTGGTTTGATTTCTAGCCTTCCTGTTTTCTGTTTTGTTCTGCCTCAGCCTCCTGAACAGCTGGGATTAGAGGTATGTGCCACCATGCCCGACTTAATGTTAGGCACTTCTAAACAAGGAGGGGACCTTACATGGAACATGCTTCTGTGGTTAAAAGAGGTGGTATTTTGTCAGAAATGAGGACCTGTGAGCCTTCAGAATAAACAACATGCTCGCTCAAAGGTAGCCCTGGCACCCAATCCTAAACCCAAGCAGGGAAGTGCCATGAGCACCACGTGGCTCACCTGGGGACTGTGTGTCTCGCAGTCCATGGCCTGGACAGCGGCCGTGAAGTGCCCGCCGCTGTGCCGATGCTGGTGTGTCGGGTCCGACCTGGCCCTCCCACTGTTGCTCGTCCCAGATGATCCACCTAAAACAGCGCAACACCGTATAACTTGGGAGTTTAAGGCTAACTCTGTCCAAATTGATATTCAAAAACTACATAATAAAAGGATGTCACCAAAAAGAGAACCTGTAATATTACCTTAAAGTATATCACAAAGTCAGTAAATACTCTAAAATTAAGTTCTCTCACATCCATCACCTTTACAACAAAAGTGAGTTACGTCAGAGAAAGACTGAAGCATGTGAACAGATACTACTTTGAACTACACATGCGTAATTTAAGTGGCGTGGAGTTTTGGGGAGGATGGATTTACTGCTAACCAAAAGTGACAGATTTAAGTAAAATAATTCTTTCCCACTTCCTTGACACATTTTATAAACAGTCCAGAAGAATCCCACTTGGTAAAGAAGCTGCTAGGTCTAGCCCCACGCTGTGGCACAGACCTGAGCTGGACGATGTACTGGAGGTGGTGCCCGAAGACTGGGACTGCTCCATCGCAGGGCTCGTGGAGACACTGTTACTCGTATTTGTACCTTCATCGGCTGTTTTCTTGAAAAAACTGTGCTGCAGGGCATAATAAGGTTGAATCCGAGATTTGGGGTCATAATCAAGCATCCTTAAAATGAGGTCTTTGAACTTCAAGTAGTCAGCTACTGTATGACCCGACTCCCCAGCACGCCGGCCACCAGGTCCTCCTGTTTCCACTCCAAGAATATTATGAAGTTTACGGGTTCCTGGTGGTTTGTACTCCTATATGGAAAGAAAACAATGGCCTTTTTAAATTTGATGAAATATTAAGAGTTTACACAATGTAACTTCAAATATGCCTAAATATGGTGGAGGCCTTTATCAGAAAGGACACTTGTAGTTAGATCTCCGACCTTTTCAGGTATTACTATTTTAGTAGGTTTGTTTGTTTGTTTTGTTCGGGGTGGTGCTGGAAATTTAACCCAGAGGTTTGTGCATGTTAAGCAGGCAATCTACCACTGAGCTATTCCCTCAGGGCCCATGTATTATTTTACAAATACTGCTGGTTACAAAAACAACAGAAGTTTGAGACCAAATATGACTTATGAAGATCTAGTCCAGGAGTCAGCAAAGTATGGCTGCTAGATTTTTATTTTATTTTATTTTTATTTTATTTTTTAGAGGTCGTAGAAGCAAACAAGCAAACACAAACAAGGACATGCAGCAGAGGCCTGCAATGCTGCAAACGTTTCCTACAGGTCTCCTAGAGAGCAAGTGGGCTAACCCCTGCTTCAGCAGGTGCTGGCACCACCCTATTCCACTCCTGTGCCGAAGACCTGCTGCACGGCCGCCCTAAATGTGGTTCTGTAATGCTGCAACCTTTACTCCAAGTGTGCTCTGAAGAAAGGGGTGTGAACCCAGCCTCCTATTCATAGGAGATAAAATTAGAAAGCAAATTATTTATGCCTCCCTTTAGAAAATGTTTATTAATAAATTACTTTTAACATGTAGAGATTTCCTGAAAACTCATTTATAACAGACAATAGTATAACTCTTAAAATCCCTACAAATATTGAATTTAATTAGCATACCATCACTGGGCTTTTGCTTCTATTTACAATACAGAAACTGAGTTGACTGCTCCCACACAGCCAGACAAGTCACAGTATCACCACTTTTTCAAAACTCATCAGAGAACTGAGGGTTCAAATGAGCCAGTATTAAATGAATTCCAGAAAAAGATGAGCCTTTTTCAGACCAATGGTGGAGCAGCCAGCAGGCACGGACAGAGGCAGGGAGAACCCCAGCTGTGGGAAGAAAGCCCTCTGGGCCCAGGAGTTAGGTGTGGGGCTGGCCAGCCGGTAATGTCACAGCACTCAGGCATCTCCTGGGGCCTGGGACACACACACTGCTTAAAGGAACATCCTCAGAGAGTAGTGAACAGAATCTAGGTCAAACAGACAAAGCCCAGATTCAGCTAAAGTACAAATGAGACTGACTCAGCCCAACTCTAATAGCTAACAGTGTGAGGATGCTTATTTCTGGGAGGAAAGATGATTTATCTCCATCTCAACTATTCCTAAATACAAAAAGTTTGGCATACATTAAAAATTATAGACAGCAAAAATAGAACAAAGGAGCCCATAATCAAGTTTTTAAAAAAATTAACGAAAGATCCACATTAATAAGTGACTCATGTTAAAACTGGTAAATATTTTAAAATGATTAATAGGCAGTTTAAAAAATTCAGGTCACAAGGTAGGCAACATGTGTGACTAGCTGGAGAATTTCAGAAGAAACAAAATGTTCTAATTAAGGACAAACCAAAAAGCTAGAACTAAAAAGTATCAGAAGTAAAGAGGCCATTTACTGAGTTTAAGGACAAACTGGACTCAGGAAAAAGGGGGAAATTAGTGAAGTAGAAAATAGATCAAAGAAATAACCCACACTCAAAACACAAAACCAAACTGAATGAACAAAGCAAACCATCTCTGGATAACCCTAAGACCGCCAACGGCACGCAGGGAACTGGAGAATGCGGAGAGGGCGGCCGAACACAAGGACCTGAGAAGCAACCGCGAGCGGTCGTACAGACTGACGGAAGGGATGACCCACACAGCCACGAGTCCACAAACACTAAGGGACACAGGGAAACCACACAGCCTAAGGGGACGGCAATCAAAATGCTGAAACCCAGATATACAGAAAACATTACAATCAACCAGGCCAGAGAGGAAAACGATGCTAAGAGTAACCGCTAGCTTCTCCTCACAATGTCATCCAGAAAATGACATCGTAACCTCTCTTTGTTTTGCAAAAGACAAAACGGCTAATATAGAATTTTACATCCACAAAAAATGTCTTCTAGAAAATACGAAGTTGAATAAAGGTATCTCCAGATAAATGACCGTTGAACTTGTCAGAAGTTATCCACTGAAAAGTAGGTTAAGGAAGTTCTTTAAGCTGAAGGAATATAACAGCAAGCAGAAGCCAGACCTGTAGAAAGGAAGGGAGAGTACCTACAAGTTTTATTTTTAAAATAAATTTTTTAAAAAAGAGAGTACCTACAACGATATATTATACTTAACTATCTTTCCATTTAAATCTATCAGAAGTCATTAATATTTCATGGAGATACATCCCCCTAAAAATCATGAAGCAACTAATGGGAGAACAGACAAATCCAAATTTATCCCCAAAGGTTAACACTCTTTATAGTTATTAACAGAAAAAACACACACACAACAACACACACGGACGGCGGGTATAACAGATATGAAAAAAAACATAAAATGATTTGACCTATATATTTGTATTGATGGAATACAGCAAACAAATACAAAATATAATTTTTATTATAGGTACATGAAACATTCACCAAGGCAGACTCACATACTGGACGATAAAACAAGTCTCACAGAATTTGAAAGGGGTGAAATAATGCTTTGTGATCACAGTGCTACTGAACTAGGAATCAGTATGGTGTCTAGAAAATCTTCAAATATCATGAAATTATGACATAATTCTGAACAGTTATGGGTTGAAGAAGAAATCACAAGAGAAACTAAAAACACTTCAGAAAGAATGACAGTTAAAACATATCAAAGATTATACAATGCACCTAAAGCAGGGATTAGAGGGAAATCTATGACATAAGTGCTGGACAAGAAAAAAGAAAGATGCAAATCAATAATCTAAGCTTCCACTGTAAGAAGCTAAAAAAAAAAAAAAAGTAAATTCAAACCCAAAGTAAAAGAAAGGGACACAAAAAAGAATATCAACAGAATAGAAAATAGTCTACAAATCAGGCAGAAGAAATCAAAGTCAAATGCTGACTGACAAGAATTAAAAATTTGATAAAACCCTAGCAAGACTGGGAAAGGGTGCTGGGGCCTCAGCCTTTTACACCCTGATGACTACCAGGTATAAAAGAATGACTGTCACTACAGATCTTCTAGAAAGTAAAAAGATACTGAAACATTATGGATAATTTTATGCTAATAAATTCAACAATTTAGGTGAGAAGGAAGTTTCCTGATATACACAACTTGTCAAAACTAACTCAAAGAAAATGAACATCTGGATAACCATCTTAAAAAAACATGAATTACAGTTATTGTCTAACAGAAAATGTAAGGTTCTGATGGTTTTGTGAATGAACTCCATTAGACATTTACAAAAGAAATAATGCCAATCTTACACAACTTCTTCCAGAAAACTCAAGGAAGACTTCCCAAGAGTTTATGAGGCTAGCATAATCCTGAAGCAAAAAAATAAAAATTCCTTACCAACAGACTAGCAAATTAAACTCAGCAATACATGACACTAGTGCATCAAGGCCAATTATTGTTCATCATGAATTGGGGTGTAACATTCCAAAAAAATTAACTTACATATCTTATCATGTAACAGAAGAGAAATCATATGTGCATCTCTGTAAATGCAGAAAAGGCATGTGGCAAGATTAAATGTCCATTCATTAAAATTTCTCAAAGTACAGGCATGAAAAGAACTCCTTAAATCTGATGAAGGACTGAGCTACAGAAAACTGTATAAACAGCATCATACTTCACGCTGAATGACTGCGTGTGTGCCCCACAACACTGGGAACAAAGAAAGATGGATGTGCTCACCACTGCTACTCAACACACCGCAGACCTAATTCACACAGTAAACTCAGAGAAAGGAACAAGTACACAAGAACAAAATTATCTTCATCCATAGGGTATGACTGTTGAAGCAGAAAACCCTACAGAATGACAAATGCTAGACCCAACAGGTGAATCTAGCAAGGTCTTAGAACCCAAAGACAATATACAAATTCAATTATGTTTTCATAAATCATCAATGAAAATGTAGGAGGTATTTCAAAATCAGGGCTATTTAAAATACACCAAAAATTTTTAAAAAGGATAAATTGAACAAAATACATATACTCAAACTACAAAACACTTACGAGAGAAAATAAAGATTTAAATAAGTGGAGCAATAACCCATATTTACAGACTGAAAGACTTGATATTAGGGTGCCCATCCACCAGAATGGAACCTCAATAAAACTCTAGTCAAAATTCTAGCAGAATTTCTTGATATAAAGGTATGCACTAATTTTTAAAATTTGTATGTAAATAAAAGATTTAAAATATTAAAATAACCTTGAAACAGAAAAGAGCTAGGACTTTAAAAACAAAAGACTATAGTTCGTCTGCACTATAGTATTTAAGGGCAGAAAGATGGAAAAGAATATAGTCCATTCTGGAAACACACAAGGTGAAACTGTTTTGTACAAAAGTGCCAAACCAGGTCAATAAGCAAAGTTAATTATTTTCAACAAAAGATGCTATGCTTTTAACCTCTTTACCTTATTCTGTGCTCAAAAGTAATTTGAGGTGGACCACAGAATCTTAGCCACAAAAGTTAAGAGTCAAAAAAAAAAAAAAAAAAAATGTAAAACAGTATCATCAAACTTGGGAACACAAAAGATTTCTCCAGATCTAGTTTTTAAAAAGTTAACAGATACTAAAATTTCCTGCTCCTCAAAAGATACTATAATCAGAAAAGGAATAAACAAGCTGGTCTGGGAAAAAATATCAACATATATGTGACAAAGGACTGAGATCCAGTACATGTAAAGAACTACTACCCAATAACAAATGAGCAGAAGACTAGGAAGAGATGTCACAAAAGAAGATATATGCACGGCTAATAAACATCTAAAAAGGTTGTGGTCAGTATCATTAGTCAGGGAGAAGTACAGAAACAAACCATTGTATATACCCACTAGAATGGCTAAAATCCAAAAGACCAACTGTGTCAACTACATCATATCATGCAAATATAAAATGATTAAAAAATTAGAATAGAAGGTGGAAATGGAAACAAAGCTTTTGTAAATAAGGAGGGGAAGAAGAGTTGAAGGGAGGGGAGGGGAATGGGAAAAAAAGAAGATGTATCATGTACAAGTATAAATTCCCTATGATGAGTGTTGTTATGTGTATCTAAAATATACCAATAGAATTTTTTTAAAAATTTGAAGGAAATACAAAATAAAAACAACCTTGTAGAACTACTTGGTATTTTCTTAAGAAAGCAAACACACATACATATACCCTGTGGCCCAGGTGAGTAGTGTCACCAGAGAAATGAAAATGTATGTGTACAAAAGACTTACACAAGTATGTTCCCAGTATCTTATTCATGTTGGAAACAACCTAAATGTTCAATGACAACTGAATATAAATTATGGCAGTCATCTGATGAAATACTATGAAGCAATAAAATGAAAGTAAGCCCTGAGATATACAACAAAAAGAATGTCATTCCCCCTAAAAAAAATTTTAAGCAAAAGAAACAAATAGTAAATACTTAAGATTCTAATTTATATGAAGCTTGCTTATTCATTAACCTTGTGACTACAGAGATCAGAAGTGAGATGACAGAAAAAGGTCACATAAGAAGGTTAAAGATGATGGAAATATTCTACATTATGTGTTAGGTGGTGGATGCAAACAATATTTAAATGTATGTCTCCTACTGTATATAAATTATACTGCAACAAAATAGCATCATTTAGGGGGCTGGGGATTTAGCTCAGTGGCAAAGCGCCTGCCTGGCAAGCGCAAGGTCGTGAGTTTGGTTCCCGGTACCGGAGAAAAAAAAAAAAAAAAAAAAAAAAAAAAAAAAAAAAAAAAAAAATAGCATCATTTAGTATAACTTACTTCTTTGTCCATCAAAGGAAGAAAATACAGTAAATGTGTATCTCATTAATGGAAACTCTAAGAGGGACTTCCAAAATATAAAATAAAAATTTTTTTTAAAAAAATCAATCAAATTACAGGAAGACAGCCAATAATAATCTGTAACTTAGGGCTGGGGATATAGCTCAGTGGCACAGTACCTACCTGGCAAGAGCAAGGTCATGAGTTCGATTCCCAGTACCAAAAAAATAATCTATATCTTATTTTAAAAAGTCCTCAGTATATTTTTCTTAATACAATTATTTGATTATAGAATTGATATTTTTGTTCAAAAGTAATTTTTGTTAAAAGAGAAAAAGTTATATCATACTTTAATTTTTTTAAGTCAATTACTAAGTTCCACTAGGGAAAGAGTTCATAAAAATCTAGAGTTAATTAACAGATATTAAATGTAGGTTAAAATAGTCACTTTCAATTTTAAAAATGGAGACTGCCCTACTCATTCCTGAAATGCTTCTCCAAGTAATTAAACATAGTAACTACAGCTCAATTTGAAAGAAACGATAGGTGACACACCATAGTTATGTAACTATGGTTTTATACAGCAGAAATTTGGGAAATGGGACAAGGAGAAAAAAAATCAAAAATCAACTAGTAGCAGTTTGCATTGCACAGAGAAAACATAAAGGAGGTTTAAACTCCTGCATTCTAATTCCAACTGGTAGATGCTACATTGAATGCTGGTGAAACTAAAGATTCTCAGTCAATATCTGGGTTCAATAGAACAATGGGCCACAATTGATAATCCATGTGGATAAAGACAAAAGAGGGCCTCGAGATGCTGGCTTGCTATCTTCCATCCCTACCCTATGGGGAGCAGACACAATCTAGTAAGAGGAAACTACATTGTCTGCAATGAAGCTGCAAACCAGCTGTTAAGGAAATCGTTGTAAAATAGCTTGACATTACAAGTTAAGACTCCACGGCTAAGTTGAAGCGAATTGAAGTGAGCAACTTTCTTCAGTTCACAGAAAATGACACCTGGTGGCAGCACCACTAAAATGCAAGGGCAAAACAGTTAGCTAGAGCAAAAAACTACCTCTCTTAAATGTTAGAAATGTATGACTACCATCACACAGTGAAGTGTATGTACAGCATATCCAATCATATATCTATACATTACATTCATACAATACTAGGACATGCTAGGTTGCAAAAGACATGATAATTTCCAGATATATATTTTAAAAATGTAAATACATATTTCCTATCATTTATTAAACTGACAGTTTAAGTATCTGAAAAGCTTTTTATAGAAAAAACATTACTAAAACCTATCACAGGATCCTCTAGTCGATTCGTATCTTTGAAAAATCACACACTTCCAAAACCATCATTTCAAATATTTCACCAAAAATGAGCCCTAAAAGAATCATTTAGTGCAATTATGACTTCTGTTCAAGTTGCAGTATTATTATTATTATTATTATTATTTTGGTATCAGGAATCAAACTCAGGACCTTGCACTTTTCAGGCAGGTACTTGTTAAATTTCCAGCACCACCCCAAACACAAACATGGCCATCTTTTCCAGAATCATGGAACAAATTAAGTCCATGAACTGAGGTACCCTGTAAGACTGATTTCAAGTATAATACAAAGAAGATATAAAATGACTGCTCTGGTGAAATAAGGAACGGAGTAGCCTGCCAACCCACTAAAAGCTGTACCCCTTATTTTACCCGTTTTCCATCTTTGGTCTTCTTTAAGTTCCAAGTGCCATCTGGCAACTTCTCAAAGAACTTTCTTGCTTTTGGTGCTTGGTCAAGAATATGAGCAGGTGGAATACTCAGAACTTCCACTATTTTATTCATCTGATCTACCTGTATTAAAGACAAAAAGAAAGCCTGTAATTTCCACTGTGCATCCTATTTCTACTCCTCAATTCATTCATAAATAACTGAGCATATCCTATGTGTCAGATACTTGTCCAGGCACTAAGAATACAGTCATGACCAAAAGACATAAAGTTCCTGAGCCTCATGGGACCAGACATGCAGCAATTAACATGCACAAATCTATGGCTAGTGACCCTGTATGCGATGGATGACACTATCAAGGATATAGGAAATTTTAAGTTTGTTTTTGGAGATTTAAATAACGAGTAAGACTCTCAGTCTTAAGAGAGGACTTAATAAAGTTCTTTTAAGTGTAGACTCACTCAAATATAGTCTATTACATCTCTGTCAAAAAATGAGACAAGACTAATAATAAACAAATACAGTCATCCTTCGATACCTTCAGAGGATTAATTCCAGGCAAGAACACCCTCCTCCACAGCTCACCCTCCCATGGCCAAAATCTATGGGTGCACAAATCGTTTCCATAAAAGTATCTGTACATGATCATGAAGGAATGAGGACTACTCTGAAAAATGGTATAAACATTGCTACACATTGCAGTTGACAGTCTAAATAGTTTTCACAATAGTTCTCCGGTCTTTTTGAGACAGGGTCTCACTGTGCAGTTCAGGCTGCCTTAAATTCACTTTGTAGCCCAGGCTGGCCTCAAACTCACAGCAATCCTCCTGCCTCAGTTCCTCAAGTGCTGAGATTACAAGCGCCACCACATCCAGCCTCTTCCATATATTTTAAATTATGTCTAGGTTATTTTTAATTCCCAATACAATGTAAATGTGCTTTGGAAATATTCATTATATTGTTTATAGAATCATGACCCCCAAAAAAGCTTGGAAGTATTAGATACAGATGCAGATTTTGATTGCGTCTGAGGATGCAGAATCTGCAGATACGAAGGGCCCGAAACAATTAAATACACTCCACCAAAGCATGACTAAGTAATATGGAGAAAATCCACAGGGGATGGGACAAAGATGCTGCACTTCAGCTAGGATGTTACACGAGCTGTCACTCAGGTGACAACGGAGCAGAGATTTGGAGGAATGAGCCGAGTGCTATCGGGGAAACAGCACTTTAGACACAGGAAAGAAGAAGTGCAAGGTAGCACAGAGAAGGCCAAGTGCTGGAGCAGAGAGGAAGACAGGAGGGAGAGAAGAGGGGTTGCAGAGATAACCTGCACCAGACACAGCGGGGGTGTGGGAGCCACTGAAAGGACTCTGGCTCTGACAACGAGGAAGACAGGGAGCCAGTGAAGCTTCAGGTGATCCCAACACTGTTTAAGGCCAAGAAAAAGAGTTACTAATTCACAGGGTACTTAGTATTACAAATACTAAGGTATAGAAAAAGATAAACTTGAGGCCTTCATAGATAAATGGTTGCAACTTAAGGACATAACTTTAAGTGAAGTCAGGTCAGAATACAAGCTCAGTATCAGAAGAGAGATAAATAGGAAATAGGGAGAAGTTCAAATCCCCAAATGACATCTTCTGTTGCCTTAAAGATATTTTTATATATGCTAATTTGTTTCTTTTATACTAAAAGTTTATCTCGGTACCTTAGTTCATTGAAAATAAAGTTTGTGTTGTTTCCTTTTTATAAGAATGTTTTTTGGTTTATGTCTTGTACTGAGTAGCTACTCTGAAGATAACGATATACAGAGTAGTAACAGTAACTGTTGTCATTCTCTTATCATTTAGTTATGAAAATGTTTTAGTTTTCGTAAGATAAAAAGAAATAAATACTACATACTGCTGCTAACAAGTGCCTCACTAGCTCAAGTTGAAATGCGTGAAAAGATGGGGCAAGTTTCTGACAGTACCTATTAACGACTGTACAATCCATTAACTGCCTGGCTTTTATTCTGGTCAAGACTAGCAATGACTACTCTTTAAAAAAAGAAAGAAAGAAAATTTCACAACTGGAGAGTTGTATAACAAATGGAAGCTCAATGCCTTTTATGGCAGGGGAGCCCCGCGTCACTGCCACTGCCTCTGACCTCCCACATTCTCAGGGACACAGACTAAAACCCACAGGCTGCAGGCCTGCACAGACTCTAGAGCTCTCTGACCCTGGAATTCCCGGTTATGCTCAACTATTCAAACTCTGTCAACTACACAGGGATTACTCTTTCCAATTCCAAATCATGGCCTCCAGGTTCATAGCACTGTTTATGCCACTTTCCAGGGTGGCCCTTGTTCCTTCGTGATCATAAAGCTTTCTTTTATTCTTATCTGTAAATGTTATACAATATATTTAACACTTTCTACTTTATTGTTCTCTTCATAAGCAAATTTTAAAACCTTAACTACCATTTCATTATTCTAAATTCACCATTATATAGCAACTAACAAACATGAAAAAAATGGAGAATATAAAATAAGTTCAAAAGTGACTTCGCATGTATGAATGTCTGATCTGGTAAATAGACATCTTCCCCTGAAAAAAACCTTCAGATTAAGCAGTTATGGAGGAAAACAGAATCAAAACATCATATACCTCATTGGCACCACTAAACAGAGGTTCTCCAGTGTGCATTTCAACCAAAATACACCCAAGGGACCACATGTCGATAGCAAGATCATAAGGCATTCCCAATAGCACCTCTGGAGACCGGTAAAAGCGACTCTGAATATACTGGTATATCTGAAAAACAGTTTAGAACCGTATTAATTCAGTGTAAATTTAATTTATAATTGTGGTCAACACTGGATTAAGAACATCAATCTCACATTAATAGAAAATTCCAACACTTGACTACAAATAACAGTTACAAAACTGAATATCCCAGTGGTTGGGTGACACGAACGTGGAATACAGAAACACAAGGTGTGATGCAAAAGTACTGTTACATAAAAACAGAGCGAAAGACACACTGTCAGTACTGCTTCTCAAACACTTCCCCCTCTCTTCCAACGCATTACTCTACCGCTCCTGCCACTTTCGGAAGCAGTTGTACAGTCCTTTCATGAGTGTCTTTAGTTGTGTTGTTATGCCCACCTCAGAAACTGATTCAAAATATTGACCTTCCGGGGCTGGGGATTTAGCTCAGCGGCACAGCGCCTGCCTGGCAAGTACAAAGTCGCGAGTTCGATTCCTGGTACCGGAAAAAAAAAACAAATGAACAAAAAAAATATTGACCTTCCAAGGTCATTTTAAGTGCCAGAAGTTGCACAGTGCCAGATCCAGTGAATCAGGTGTCACATTTTTACAAGCCTCCCTTCCTGGTGGACAGCACTCAGAGGCAGCATTCACCATATTTTGATCATATCTCAGACATGGAAGAGGACTCCCAGAACTGCTTCCAAAGTGGCAAGAATCATGGGAAAAGTATGTTAAAAGCAATGAGAAATACTGTGAGAGGCATTCATGACAGTGTGCCTTTTACTGTAATAAATTCTTAAATCTAAACATTCATTCTATCACAGCTTATATGTAAAACTCCAGGCCTTTTCATGTAGTCCAATCCTTATGGTAATCAAGATAGATCTTAAAACAATTATGTTTTAGTAGAAAAAAATTATTGAGAGTGACTTTCTTCATTCCTACTATGGTATGGGAATTGGTTTACCATTACCATATATTTGAATTAACCTGAAAGAATTTATTTTCAGCATTAAAAGTCAAATAATGAAAGCACATGAAACTTAAAATTCAGACATTTGTATTCTACTGTCACAGAAGAAAATCCTACAAACATGGTAATATACAGGTCAAGTTGGAGGGCTGGGGATTTAGCTTAGTGGCACAGTGCCTGACTGGCAAGCGCAAGGTCATGAGTTTGATCCTTAATTCACATAATCACTATAAATTTGTATCCAGGAATATTTACATGAACTTTTATTAAAAGAGAGCATGAGAATGCTGCTAACTAAAATTTCTAACTTAACACCCAAAACAGGCAGAAGCTCATTAAATCTATGATTTCCACTGAAATCCCTAGTCCAGTCTTTCAGAACAATGTTAGACCTCCACAGTCAGGTGAACCCAACCTTATGGCATTATGAGGAGAAAGCTTAACTCAAAAGAACTGGGAAAAAGTATCAGCTGAACACCCCAATCCAAAAACCCCACGTACACGATGCTCCAAAATCTAAAACACGGCACTTAAAAAGTTTTGGATTAAAAAAAAGAAATTTTGAGATTTTGGAGGATTTCAGATTTTTAGATTTTTGGATTAGGGTTACTCAAGCAGCAAAGTCTGTGCAGATGTTCCATAGTCAAAGAGCAAACAAACAAACAAAACTCTGGAGTCTAAAACACTTCTGGTCTCAAGCACTCTAGTTAGCCCATGCTCACCTGTACACATTTCTAAATTTTTATAAGTCAGTAACATTTTTGATGCCCTAAGCCCAAAAGACCTCCTACTAAACAGAATGTATCAGTTCACAGCTTAAACAAGGAAACTGTCACCTACCTATGCCATCTGGTTAAAGCAGTAATGGCTTTGCTATCTACAAGGTTGTGCTCCAAAATCCCCAAAGGAACTCTGCCCTGAAATATACTTGCCCTGCCATCTTCTGGTTCCGATCCAACTGGACGTGTATTGTGGAAATGACCTCCCATGGGATACCAATGCATGTGAACAGTTAAAAACTTACTAGCTAAAGGGAGAGTCACTTCAGTTTGGCTGGACAGACATAACAGTATTTAGTATTAGGACAGAACATAATTTGGTTTAAACAGGGAAAAAACTTTCAAAATATAAAATCAACTGAAATTATACTCAAGGTAGGTATGCATTTTCATTCATAATATACTACATCCTGTATTAACTATTGAACATCCCTTGATTTTTCAGAGACATCTGAAACCGCAAACTTTCCTGCGTACTCCAACTTAAAAATTTTTTTTTCAATAATCTATAGCTTCCCTACTATAAAATACTTTGCAAAACATCGCAAAAAGGCAATCCTATTAACTGGCTATCAACTTTCACAAGCAAACTAAGCAGCTTTACTTAAAACCTGGACAAAAGTTGGACTGGACAGGAAGTTTAGAAAACAATGGAAAAGCCAACATGAAATGGTAATATGAATGTTAAGAATTCTTAAAAAAAAAGTTTCAATACTTTGACATAAATAGAATAGTGTGTATAAAATGAGTAATATCCTAATTCCTTTGAAGAGGAGAACCATCCGTAACTTCCATTTTATACAGAGTATTTCATAATGCTAGATGGAATGGCAAGAAAAAACTGCTTTCCTCAATCAACTAAACTTTTATCACCATGAGCATGTCTGTTTTTAATAGTGTGAGGAAAGCCATTTTGGACATATGTCAGGACTTGAACAAATTCTAATTTGTGAGAGGGAGGGCAAGACCTAAACTTATTTGTCAAACAAGTGTGCCCATCAGCTCTGTGTTATCTACCTGGCAACACCATGACTCATGCACGAATCAATGCACGGATTCTGAGCCCCAAGTTTTTCAGGAAAAACATTCATCTCAGTATGATGTAGAAAATATTTTACAGCCAAGATTCATGCTCCAGTACTATGATTTCCAAAACTTTATATGAAAGCCTCTATCTGGGAAATACACTTACAAATCACTTGATATATAATTCTTTTATCTCTTATTCTCTCGTTTTAGCATGCATATGAACTTAAATATATCCACTTTGAAGTATCTTCTAATTCAAAATACTGCTTTCGTGTTTTAAACAGACAGCAGGATAAGGTGATCCACGTGATGCACATTTTAGAAATAAATAACCATCCTGTAATTACCTCCAAACCTTACACACATTATTAATAACATTTCAAATATCTACTTATACTTATCTAACTCTGTTTTCACCCACAATTCCTGAAACATACTTACCCGCTGCCCTAACTGACAAGAACTGCCGAAGTCAACGATCTTGATTGCACTGCGTTTGGGGTTGCAAAGAAGGATATTCTCAGGTTTTAGGTCACAGTGAATGATACTAAGTTCTGGAGTTGCAAGGAAAAGCAGTGCAGTGCACATCTGCTGTGCAAACTTCCGTGTCAGGTTCAAAGAAACCCCTCGGAAATTGGTGTTCCTCAACAAGTCATAGAGGTTGTAGGACAGCATTTCAAAAACTAAACAGAGATGGTTTCGAAACATAAAGTGGCGCTTCAAATGCACTGAAAGAGAAAACAGTTTTGTTTTAAATTACAAATACCAGTAAGAAGAATGCAACACATACATACACTATTACACAACCTGTCACATTACAATGTCAAAAGTAAAGTGAAAAGCTGAAATGTGACGGTCAGTGTTCTGCAGTATTTAAAAGCACATTTTTAAATTAGTTACAAATATTTAAAGTGCCCTCCTGCTGAATTAAACAGCCTTAGTGCCTGTCAATAAACAATACTACCAAAATGTCTTACTTCTAAAAAAAAGAAGAAACTTTAAGTCAGGAATAAAAATAAAGCCAATTTACAAAACAGTAGTGAAGATACAGCAGCAACCTAATCATGGTTTATGTAGTAGACTTTCTACTTCCTGAGAACCCCACTCCACAACTGCTACCTACTTAGACCTCAGTTCACATACTTGACACCCCAATGAACTGGCTTTGATAAATAAATACATACTCTGTGTTTACTAACAATGTTTTGTAACATTTGTACCTGTCAAAGTACAGCATAGTTTTATTTTTTGTTTTTCAAGTTTTACTTTTTGTTTAGCAAGTGTTTCATAATCAGGTATTATAAGGCACTGGAAATCCCTGATCAAGGGACTTGATTATGTTCATCAAACTGATAGAAGAAAAATCTGTGTGAGGCTGAAGTTTTTGACAATTTCAAAATAAAAATCACAGGGAGGCCTACAAATGGCAAAATGGTACACAATACATGAACTGCTACCACTACTGACCCTCTGAAAAGGCTTAACTTTTACAACATGCCCCAAAAACTGTGTTTAACAGTGACTTTGCATCAAAGTGGTCATTCACCACAGTAAAGGGCTGCGCTTCATTATGAACTTCTTACACGTACCAGACTGACCACTGTGACTCAACTAGAACGACATAAAACCATCAAGCAAGGCTACCTTCACTTCAGCATCACGAAACAGGTTTCCCCATAGCTCTTTCTCAGAACCACACATACGTATTTTCCTGGTACTCGCACTGGACCTGTCTTGAAGCAGTACACATCAGTACTGTTCTTAACTCACTCATGACACAGGTAAATCTGAAGTTGGGGTTAAGTAACACAATGGAAATTCTACATGGCTTATAAAAGAGCCTATGGCACTATGTGTCATTGCAAGTAATAAAAAGAATCCTTAAAGGTTATTTAAAAATGTACAGTATCTGCTCTTAGTCATTCTAACTCACGGGTTTAAAAGTAAAAACAGCTTCATGGCACCTCACAGACATGATTCATGCACAGGTTTTAATTTTTGAGTTCAGTAGTAGCCCCAAAAGGAATGCAAAAGATAACACGTCAGAGTTCCAACGTGATCATGAAAATCCCTTTAAGCTTTGTCATTGGAATGGTCTCCCAATGAAAGATCCTCTCTCTTCCACCTGACCTTATAATTCATCACTCATTGCTTAGTATCTACAACATACGAACACTAAAACACCGTCAAAGAAAGCTCAAACATAAACATGTCTGTTCAGTCGTAATTTGAAAGTGCATTCTGGGAAGAATAGACAGTTGGCAAGACCTAAATCATTAGTTCTAGACCGACTTTGAATTTCGTTTTAATTAGATCACATACCAAATAACCCAGGTAAGACATGCTACAAAGGAGAGAGCAGGGGGAAGGGAGGATGAGGAAAGGTCGATGAATGGATGCTAAATCATAGGAGATATGAGTGCCGGTGTTCTACTGCATAGTAGACTCAATGTAACAATATTCTAATGTGTATTTTAAAACACTAAAAGTTCTTTTTCTGTTGTTTTAACAAAAACAGAACCCTAAATTTCTTGAGACACTACATATTCGCTATTATGGCTGAAATCCGGAATGTCCTGCAGAAGCCTCCGTGTCCAAAGGTGGGCTGTTGGAAGGTGACTGGATCGTGCGGGGAGAGAGATTCAGCCCTAGCGGAAAGCGCTGGGGCTGGGGCCGGGGCCGGGGGTCTGAGAAGAAGAGGGGAAGTGTATGTGTATCTTCCTTCCTGGCCTCCCCTTCTCTCCTCTGCTATGCCTCTGCAACCACAGACTGAAAACGTGAGTCAAAATATCCCTCTCTTCCTTGAAATTCTGGATGGCTGGTATGTTGTCCTAGCAACGAGAAAATAAGACATCTGCCATCTTCACAAATTAGAACTTAAAAGAAAACAATCATTCCCAAAAAAGTATTTGTAATCACTAATATAATTACTGAAGTGGTCATTAAAGTCAGTTTATTCAAAAGAAAGAAAAGTAGCCTGTGGGCATAGTGGCACACACCTGCAATCCCAGTACTAGGGAGGCTGAGGCGTTATGGACAGTTATGTTATGTTATGTTATGTTATGGACAGTTATGTTATGGACAGTTTCTCTACCACTTAAGCACTCAAAAGACAACCCCCAAGAGTAAGGTGGACGAGTAAAGGCATGTCCAGAGACCACTTTGTC
>NW_004955407.1:36553505-36566471 GCF_000276665.1 Chinchilla lanigera | reverse complement strand
ATGTTATGGACAGTTTCTCTACCACTTAAGCACTCAAAAGACAACCCCCAAGAGTAAGGTGGACGAGTAAAGGCATGTCCAGAGACCACTTTGTCAATTAACCCCTTAGACAGTCCCCTGAATAGAATTGGACCCATCTACCCTAAGTTATATCTCATCATGAGCTATTTCAGTGTCATATGGATCATATCAGGTATCTACAAAAGAAACTAAGGAATAAAAAAACTTTTTTTTTTTAAATTTTGGAGACAGGGTCTCTCGATGTAGGCCAGGCTGCCCTCAAACTCACAGTGATCCTCTCCTGCCTACTCCCAAAGTGCTGGGATTACAGGCATGAGCCACCACAAGAAGAAAAATTAGTAGCACAAGTTCATTTTTCTTGGAACAAAGGAGAATAAATGAACATAATCTGAATTATCTGAACTTTATACCATTAACCATCCATTAATTGTGTCTCCCATTTTTGAGGAACTGCAGAACCGTAGTCCTTTTCCATGCCTGTTTTCAAAGGGTACCAATTTTAATTAAAGCTTTATTGAAGACACTGCATTTTCCATTTCCATATTTTTAAAGGAGTTAATACAATTTTATGTTTATCAAGTAAAGCCAACATTTGTGAACATGAGTTACTACATATCTGTACCTACAAAATTTTAAGATTTACTGACCCTAAGGTCTGACATGTTAAAGTTGATGGTATCTACTATGTATACTTAGTGCCAACTGCTCTCTTGGTGGTGCATAAGATAATGGTATCTTAACAATCCCTGACACCTTGGGTTGGACTAAAAATAGTAGTAAAAAAGATTTAATCAGAAGGTGCTTTGCCCATGTATCAAATGACCACAATATTTTCATAATTCTCCTGTCCTCTGATTTAGTTTTCAGAGAGAAGACTGTGTGACAATGAAACAAATACAGGCTCTAAAGTAAGGCAGGCTACTGAACAAATACAGGTTCAGATACGAGCTCAAGTTCGGTGAACCTGGAGATGTTACTTCTCATACACACCATTTATAATGGAAGGGTCCCACTATCCTCCTTGGGGGACTGCTATGATTATTACAGATGACAGAAGCAAAGCACAAGGAGGATGACAGGAAGTGAATAAATAGTAGCTATTCTCACTTCTGCTTTAGGAAGTCCAACTACTTCTAATGCTGCCAGACTGAGCACCTGCCCAGGGAGGAGCTGCGATGCTGGCTCCGGCACTCCGACAGTGGCCTACGACTCTTACATCTACTTTCTGAGCTACACTTGAAATGGTTAAAGTCAGCACAAGGATGACTCTGGGGGATCAATAAGCAACATTACAACAAACAAATGGCACAACTGTATTGCATTTTTAAAAAAAGACACCGTTCTTGTTTCTACACTGTATACTATCGGAATGCACTGTTAGCAAAGATTTAAGATGAGGTAACATATAAACCTATGCTTGCCAAGAGAAATAAAAGTTTAATCAATCACTTTAATATAAAATCCACATATCTTGATACAAATATAACCACTGATTCTAATTTCCAAATTCCTGGTGTAGAAGAGACACACCACATTGTCTGTTTACCTATGTAATATTTCATTTCAGTGTCATGTTTGTTCATGAGCTCAAGAAGTCGCACTTCTATCTGGGCTTGATTCAAAAACGCTTTCTTGTTCTTTATTATTTTAATGGCAACCCATTCTTGTTCCACCCGATCATATGCTTTTACAACCTGAAAGAGAAGAGAGATAAGTAATTCTCTATTTCTTAATGACAATTTCATAACAGTTTACATTTCTCTCGCATTGTACATCTACCTAATGCTGAACAACATTTTTCTGACCTTCCTGAGTAGAAAAGACCTTGTTCCTCTCAATATAGCATCTATTTTATTACAGAATAACTCTGAGTCCATCTTTTTAAGTGAATTTCTTTTTGTACTCTTATTACAGTATTTCTAAATATTTACAAAATTAGATTAAAATGTTTCCCTCCTTCAGAAATAAAATTATTGAGCCAAGGATATAGCCCAGCAGCATAAGGGCCTGCCTGGCAAGCACAAGGTCCTGAATTCGATTCCAGGTGCCCACCCCCCAAAAAAAAACAGAAATAAAATTCTGACTGCTTGCAAGTGCTTCAATTTTTTTTTTTAAACCTTTCTTACCAAAAACTACTTTTTTTTCCTACTATAAAAACAATTTATCCAGCTGGGCATGGTAGCACACGCCTGTAATCCCAGCATTTGGGAGGCTGAGGCAGGAGGATCCCGGTGAGTTTGAGACCAGCCTGGACGACAAAGTGAGTTCAAGGCCAGCTTGAACTGCATAACAAAACCACTCTCAAAAAGAAAAAGAAAAACCAAAGAACAACCAACATACAGAAAAATAATTCATCCAACTATTCTTTTAATGAAAAAAACCTGGTTTAAATCCCCCCAAAATAATGAACTATTTAAAAGGTTCTAGTGCATCTCATAAAGCAGATAAACTTCCATCTTTATGTTAGATTTATAGACATATAAAACAAAAGTACAGGATCTGGGCATGGTGTTACACACCTGCAATCACAATTCCAGCACTTGGGAGGCTGAGGCAGGAGGACTACTGTGAGTTCGAGAACAGCCTGAACTACACAATGAGTTCAAGACCAGCCTGAACTACACATTGAGTTCAAGGCCAGCCTGAACTGTATAGCAAGATCCTGTCTCAAAAGACCAAAAAGTACATAAAATAATTATACTAAAAGTACATAAACTGCTGTATGTACACCATTTTCGAGGTAGGTATCCTAAAGTTAGAAAAAAGTCCTACTGAGAGGTAATGTCCAAGTATTACTGTACTTTTTCAAGGTGGAGGCAGCAAGATCTGTATTAACTTACAGTGTGTTTGTTCATAGCCCTGCTAAGAACTTGGCCTGAGAAATGTTCTGACAGACAAGCAGAAGCTACTTCTGACTCCTCAAATACTGAGAAAGCCCTTATTAACACACACACACACACACACACACACACACACACACACAATTATAAATCAAGGAAAACTTCATTCAAAACACGGGGTGAGGCAAACATATCACACATGTATCACAGGAACCTGGTACAGCCAAAGAGTTACAGAGCTCTTCCAACACACTTCCTATCTATTTACATGGTTCAACAACTCAGGTCTTTCTATGTTTAGAAGTTTGCTGAGCCTTTTAGAGCTCACCACAATGACACAAACATCCCGCTGCAGCACACATGCCATACATAGGCTTGCCACCACTGGCCAATGATATACTTTTGTCCCAAGCATGATTATATCTGACATATGATTTTTCCCCTCCTAGGCTGAAAAGGGGTGTATGTTTTGCATTCTCTCAGAGCAGAACAGAGAAAAAATGCATACAGATTCCATAATTTAAAAAAAAAAAAAAGCAAACCAGAAATAAAAAGGCAACTGAGTCATTCTGACTCCTATTCTATCCTCTCACACAAAAACCAAAGGAAGTATGTAGATTGTCATTAATATCTAACCCACTGCAAAAGAACTACAAGGCAGAGGAGGCTGGGTCAACAGTAAATCACACCTCCACAAAAAAACAGCTCTCTGAATCAGTAAGACGGGAAGGTCTACTAGGTGGGAACAGCCAGGAAAGCACAGCCAGAATGTTTTTTAAAAGGTGTGAGGAGAAGGAAGAAGAGCTCCTAGGTCTTTTCTAGGCCTGAGTGATCCAAGAGACTGTTCTGGGGTTCAGTGCTCTAACAGGGCAGGTGTTTAAGAGAGGAAGGGAGAACTTGGTGAGAGAAGAAGGTGAGAATGAAGCACCTCTCATCAGAGCATGAGCAACACTGGTACTGCTGGTCTGCAGATGGAAGAGCACATCCTGAAGCCTGTCTGCCCACTCAGAGGCCAGGCACAGTGTGAGGCGGGAGAAAGCCCAGGGCACAGGCCCAGGCCTCCAGAAAACTGAGGGCATCTGCGGTGCCACCTGGAATGGATATTCTTTTCTCCTTGAAGAAGCCCAATCAGATAGAAAGAGAAGTATCTTACACACATAACCAATAATCCTCTGTAGACACCACAAAACCACATGAAAAAGGTAATACTATCTATCAGTGACTACGATTTATCACCTAATCGTTAGTAAAAAATCAGTCACAGCCAAAGAAAGTTTTAAAGAAGCGCAGGAAAGTTTTTACAGCTGATGCAGTTTTACTATATTCATAGAATGACGACCATCTAATTATGTGATTCACAAAGAACTCCTAATCATGAAATGCAGCACTTTCCATTCAGTTACCTGTCCAAAGGAACCTTTGCCTATCAAGGAGTCAATTTCATAACGATCCATCCACTTTTCCCCGTTCTTTACAATATAATCATAGTTGTCGTCGTCATAACCGTCATTGTAAACCTTCCTCTCCTTCTTATGACTAGAATCGTCTCCCTGGCCCTGCTGGTGTCTTCGCTTCTTTTTTGCATAGTAAACCTGAAACGAGAATACACAGTGTTAACTGTATAATTTAAGTCATTGTTGCAAGGGTCACATATCAAAAGAATAAATGAAACAAATGTACCAGCAGAAAACTGATGAATTTTACCCTCAATAACTACAGAAAATAAAATAAAAAATGTTCTGCAGCTGGCATGTGACCAATAGGGAAAGGCTACGATGAAATTCACTGTCTAGCCTACTGCAATGCATTTTATAAACAGAAGACTTTGGGAGTGGCTGAAGGTATCCCATTCACAAAGCGTAAGAAGGGGCCCTGTTGCGTATTAAATTAAGATTTAATTTATACATAGTGAGGTGGCACAGATGTTTGTTTGTTTGTTTTTTAAGACAGGGTCTCACTTGGTAGCCCAGGTTGGCCTCAAACCTGCGATGATCATCCTGCCTCAGCTTCCCAACCACTACGATCACAGGCATGCACCACCTCACCTGGCTATATAGCACAGATCTTACACGTACAATATGAGATTTTGAGAAATTTTTACACTAACGCCATCAACACCAAATAAAATTAACTTTTATCCCTTTCAAGTTCTTTCAGGCTGTCTTTTTAGTCCATGACAATTTTAAGATTTTAAAATAAAACTTCAAATGCAGATGAACTGTTTTATTCAAATTGCTCAATTTAAACCATGATAATGCTAATGATTTAAGGGGGGGAAAACGCTGACCCTGTGCTCACTAAAGGCCCTAAGCCTTGTGACTAATCAAAGAACAGAGTCCTTTTTTTTATACCTGGTTTTCTTTAGGAGAGTAGTTGGGAAAGAATGAACTAGGCAAAGTCCAAGTACCCGCTAACTAGGTTTGAGGAAATTATAAATTACATTCCATACAATACTGGAAAAAGTCTAGTATAAAAGGTACTGAGGTATTTTAAAACAGGCTTCAATAAAGCTACTATTTATCAAAAAACAATTTCTCAGATATTAGCAAACTGACATTAATATACCAGTAGAAACAACGTCAGCTAGTTTAGTATATCATTTATAATTAAAAAATATACAAAATTTAGCTCAGAAATGCTCCTTATAGAGTTGATTCTATCTTTTCACAGTAATATAATAGTATTAGCATTAAGCAGCATCAAATTGCTATAAAATTTGCACCTACAATTTGTGTACATAACATTTTCTTTAGTTAAATGGCTCCAAAGCTGGCAAAGCAAAAGCCTTTCATGTGACAGGAATAGGGCTCCTACTGGAAGAGAAAAGCAAGCCTTTTCTACAAAGCTCACTTAATAATTAATTATAAAGCTAAAGTTGAGGCTAAAAGCAAATAGCAATCAAGCTAAAAGAAAGTCCAAAGTACTAGAAAATTATGCTTTGCGGCAAAACAAAACAAAACAAAAATAAGCTGTACGGCAAGTAATTCAAAGCACTGTTTTTAAAAAATCCTACCCATTATTTTTACTAAAAATATAAAAAACAGCAAAGAGCTTTTAGTGTCAGAGAAGGATAGAGACAAAAGAACACACATAAAAACCTTAGAAGACAATAAAATCACAGAAATACAGAGAGATCAATAAACTAGACCAAATGCCTATAACTGGGAATTAATATATCTCAGAGCTTCCTGACATTCAGGGAAAAAGTAGAAACATACATAAACATTTAAGCAAAAGTATAACATACACAGTTTATTAAACAGTCATTTTCCTCCTCCTTTCTTGTTCTAGGGAAGCTATTATTAAAAAGTGAAAACTAAGCATATTAAATATAGCTTCAAAAATAGTTACCTGTAACTTTATTGTTTACAGTATTATTAACAGTATCTTTTTCACACAATTGTAATTATACTATCTGTAAATCATTAACTTGTCAGTCTTCATAAAAATCATATATGACAATCTTACAACAAGTTTAGGACATTTAAATCAACATAAAATAATTTTTCCTAGTTGACTGCAAAATAGATGCTATTATAACAAATCAATAACCTTACCTCATTAATATGTTTATATGTTTTGATCAAATCAACAGAAAGTTTTCTCAGGGGAGCAGTTGCTGGATCACGGAAGGTTTGGGGCATCCGCCTCTGTAACATGACAATATCAGGCATCACCTTAAATAGACAGAAAAGACTAGCACTTTAACTATACTGCAATGATGTGATCCCTTTTATAACCTGTATCTATCTACTTTGCAAAGAAAGAACCCTACATTAGAAGATTATTCTCTCACTGGATTCCAATGCAGACAAACACCATAACTAGTATGCCCAGCTGCCCAAAGCGTTAATTCTGACACACCCAACCCAGGAGACACACAGAATGTCTGCCTAGGAGGTCTTCTCTACCACAGAGCCCTAAGAAAAGTTTCTTCTGAATTACTCCTAAAACCTGACCTGGGGATGGGGATATAGCTCAGCTACATGGCACCCGCCTGGCAAGCACACAGTCCTGAGTTCAATTCCCGATACCAAAACACAAAACAAACAAACCAAACAACGAAACAAAACCTGACCTATCTTACAGTAGGCCAACAAAGATAAACCTGGTCATAAGAGGCAACACAGCTGCCATGAAAAAGCAAGCTGGCAACAAAGTCTCACTGCCTCCAACTCGTGGTGCTGAAAAGATGCAGCTCCTGACACCACCAGGCCCCTGCCCTCTCAGACGCGTATCATATGCAAAGCGAAAATCTTCACTCACTTCTTCAATACTGAAGGACAACATGTCACCCAAAGTAACACCCCCAACCTTACCAAAACCTGCCTTTTCCCCTTAACAGATCCTAAACTACGGACGGCTCTCTTCTTCATCTGGGCTATGAGGGGCTCACCTGTGCACTTCCTGCTAAACATTCCCAATAAAAGAATGAGCAGACAAGCAGGGGCATAGGGCCTTCTCTATACGCATCCACACATCTGCAGCTAGCATGCTCGTGTTCCTGGCTTGCTCTTTGAGCATCATCCTTCCACCAAATGTCATGCCTCTCAGCACAGGATTCCGCTCCCTGGGGCTTCTTGTAAGCAACAGATCCTCAAAGACAATTCTCAGCATCAAAGTACCTCTAGTCATTACCACCTGCCCAGCTTCAAGTTCCGCACTGTCTCTTATGGATATTTCATGTCCATGAAATTGACTAACCCAGAGCCCCCGATAAAGTCCCTCTAAAAAGAAACTCAGGTCAATCTGAAGAAGATCTATCTGTGATCAAACCCATAACTCTGAGCGACAAGACCAAATCTCAGCACTTCTAAAACCTGACCTGGGGAGTGTGTGTTGCATGCTTGGCGCTGCACAGAACATCGTGAACATTTACCCTAACTGGTCAAACTCCACTTACAAAGCCAAGTGGAGTAGCTAACCCTTACTACCTTACTTTGTCTACTCCAGGCAGTGGGAGTTACTGTTGCAGGGGCACTGGCATATATCCAACACATGCATTCTGTAGACAAAAACAGTGGCTTCAGATTAGATTGTACTTCAGTGCTTCATATAGCACCTTGTGCTCCAAAAATATAGAAAGAACACATTAATTTCTACAAAATAGTAACTCTTTCATTTTCACTGTGATTTCATCTTAACCAAATTTTTCATTTTGTGATACTGTATTGCCATTAAGTACAAATTTAGAATTATAAAACAGCTTTAAGATACCTAGTTACACTTCTATGCTAAGCCTCAAGGTCAGCATAGAGGACTAAGCATTTGAGGACTTCTCTACTTCCTGCTTCTTATACTCCACCCTGTAGTAATGAAGCAAGCTCCAGGCATTCAGAGGACCAGGAGCTCATGAGGTGGCTGGTATTACCCCACTTTCTGGGGAATAACCTACAGAAAGCAAAGTGGATGAGATGTCACCTGCTGCCGCAGCTATCTGACTCTGGGAGGTGGAAACATCATTCCTCCAGGGTTCCCATCTCTTGGCCTTTTTCTTAACATAAAATGCAAAGCAAAAAGGCAGAATGCACCTCCAGCTTAGATCAGGTTCTAGGAGCTAAAACCACCATTAACTTTTTTTCTGAACAGATTTTATCATGTAAGATATAGGACTCTACCCAAAAATTATGTTCTACTTTAACAATACCTATTATATTCATTGTATTTATATTTACTTCATTTTGACATATAAGGAGTTGGAAACACTACATTCCTTCTTTCTGCTACTTTAAGATCTATTAATAAAACTGAATAACACGTATTACACATATCCAGGACACTGTTAGAACTATGAAAGGTACTACAAAAACTACAACAGCACAAAGAAAATCAGCATTCCAGGTATCAGTCATACTCTTTTATATTTCTTACATTTCTTTCTTCTTCCGGGGGGGATGGTGGTAATTGGGGATTGAATCCAGGACCTCACTTGCTAGGTAAGTGGTCTATCACTAAGCTACATCCTCTGCCCTATTTTTTTTTTTTATTTTGAAATTGGATCCCATTAAGTTACCTAGGTTGGCCTTAAACTTTCATTCTCAACTAAAAAGCAGTCTCTTCTAATATCATGTAATCTTTAAAAACACTGTACAACTTAAAGTGAAAATACTCAGTAAAGTATCTCTAATTTTAAATGACTCAAAGACAAACAACACATAAGTTGGATATAAAAATAGATATTCTGCTAACTAAATTACTTACTACAATCATATAATCACAAAAATGACTTGTAAGGGTTTTTCCTAGCTCTCTGCAGATGGCAGATGTTAGCTGTGCAAGAGCACTGTATCTAAAAGGGAAGCCAAGCCAGTCTCCTGGCCCACGGCTCCTACACTGCAGAGTCACAAACGGGAGCACAGCTTCTGCAGCTAGAAACAGACCACAAAGCGGCACTGGCCTGTGGGACTCCTCCTACACAGCCTGGGATTAACCCTACCAGACCTTGTTTCCTCAAAGCACAATGCAAAGAGATCACCATGCCAGTATGATTTATTGGGTTTTAAGGGTTTTCTTCTGGCACACACATACTTTCTAAACTTGAACATTCAAATGAACTGCTCCAATTCTCAAATACAGACCTAAATTTTTGAATCACTTGTGTACAAAATACATTAAGTCTTGCCATAATTCATCTTAACTACAATTATGCTACTCACGTTATATGTATTCTATACATGAAATGACAGCTTAGCTACTGACAGAAATTTATTATAATACATATTAGATACCTAATAATGATACTTAAATGTATCCAATTATTCATTAAAGCGTATTATTGAATTAGAGTGAAGACAATTCAAATAATCTAGTATAAGAAATACTTCTAAATTTCTTACCTTTTTATATCACTTTCATATGTTAAAACACCTCACAAAACAATGCAATCTAAAATTCATTTTCGGTAGTCACACATACCTAATACAGTGGTGACACTTCACCTCACAACTACAGCCAGTGAAGAAAATTCTCCCAAACCCAGCATCAATGTAGTAAGTACAGGGAATTCAACAAGATATTAGAATACACATGGCTATGCGTATATGTGAGGCACATCTCAAGATTCCAGCATTTATTATCCTGATCGCAGCTACTCTGTGGAAAACTGCGGACCTTTAGTCTGAATATATGAACAGCACAGTGCATACGCATAATTTTTTCTTTGAATTTTAAAGAATTTTATTTTTACAAATGTATATTAAGGTAGCTCATAGCTACATAAAATCAGTTATGTAAGTTTGCTGTAATAGAATCTTATTTTCCTATAACATTTTTTATTTTATCTTTTCATAAAAATAAGCTTTTTCTGGGTTCCTTTAATATTCTTTTAAAATAGTACTTTTCTTTTTCTATCCCACAATGAGACTATATGCTATAAAGTTGTTTCTGAATGTCCTGAGTGAAATATAAAGTAAAAAAGGAAAAAAATCAAATTTTTAAATAAAATGTAACACCATGTGTCAATTCAAAATCTCATGTAATATATAAAACGAAACCTTTTCAAGTAGTTTGCCTATTTAATAGTCTAATATTTTTAAAACATAAACTAGGATTTCCACACCACTTCTAATACTTCATGACCTTACCTGGTTAGTTAGAGGTTGCTGAATCTGGTCAGAATACGATAAGGCAGAAACCTGTTGGTCACTTATGTTTGGCTGGCGACGGTCACTGTACTGGTGTGAATGGGGCATCTGTCCAGCCATCTGAAGGCCAGCAGCATGGAATGAAAACGACGGTGCGAGCCGAACAGATGAAGGTTTGCATGCTGAAGTCTCTCCTCCTACGAAAAGGTAAGTGAGGGTTAACAAGCAGCATTCGCGTTCTAATGTTTCTATCATTTGACATATCTGAGAGTTCTATAAACATGGACTTGAGGGTGTACAGTAATATCAAAACCATTTACAACTACAAAAAAAGATGTCACTCTACATAATTATATATGATATTAAGTATATAGTGATTTAAAATGAGTATTTACAATATAAATCTACACTGAGAAAACCTTTAGAAAAGCCCTTTTTTTTGGAACCAGGAATCGAATTCAGGACCTTGCACTTGCCAGGCAGGCACTTGTACCACTGAGCTATCTCCCCGGCCCTAGAAAAGCCTAAGCCAGGAGTGGTGGCACACGCCTACAATCCTTGCACTTGGGAGGCTGAGGCAGGAGGATTGTTGCGAGTTCGAAACCAGCTTGGGCTACAAAGTGAGCTCAAGGCCAGCCTGAACTGTATAGTGAGACCCTGCCTCAAAAAGACCAAAATAAATAAATAAATAAAAATAAAACAAACATATTAACATTGAAAACTTCTTTTGTATTGGAGACTTTTATCAACTGACAACTGTAAGATGAGTTAAGAGTTGGAATTCTAGAGAAAGGCCTTGCCAATTGATCACTGCTGAGATGCTGCTCTGCACTTTCCACACACATGGCAAACAAGATCCCCGGTATCCTCCAACCTGAGTCAAAGATCTGTCCTAACAATGCTCTCCTCTGACTAGGTAACCATCAGGGACACAATACAAAACTCAGTTTCAACTCCAGGGTGCCAGATTCCTCTGGACACTTTAAACATAGTCCTGAAAGAACCTAGGCCAGGCAAGTTAACCACGAAGAAAAGTCAGAACAAACAGGCTAGAACCACAACCATGCCACCGATGGTATATTTGGAAAACTGACACTCGTGGTCCACAGAAGTACTGGTAGCTAATAAAAAGTAATTCTATGGGAAAGCGACAGACCGACAGACACAGAGAAGGAGAGACAGAGAGGACAAAGAACTTCTAAAGTCAAAAGACATGGCATAAATCCTAGTCAACAACTCTCACTCCAAAATGCTTGTGCTTCCTCCTGAATGAGCCAGCTAACTAACTCCTACCACACCCCACACTCATACTGTCCACTACCAGGATACTTTTCTAAAATCTACTAGAGACACACAGCAGTGCTGGCTCTATCACAAATATCAAAGACTCTCTTGTGTCTGAAATCCCAGGTTCACTACTTAACACCTGTACAGCCTTGCAAGAATTATTTCCTGAAATGTTAACAGTACCTACTCAAAAGGGTCACTGTGAAGGTTAAGTACTTGAAACAGCTCCGGCAATTAATAAATGACCCAAGACCACTTCAGTTACTGTATAGTAACATACACCAAGTGTACCATAACGGACAGTGAAGCTGATAAGGGACAGTGTCCAGTCCTGCGAAGCATCCAATCACTTCTTGAATGAGCAGAGAGACTCTGCAAACGTAAGAGAACGAAGTTCAATTCCACCTAAATTTAAATTCTGTTTCTATCTTCTACCCTGCCAATCACAATCAAAACTCTGGGAATCATCTTAGAAGGTCCCCACCCCCACAGTGTGTATTAGCCAAACCTTAAGCCACCCAATCTTTCTGATTGTCTCTCCTACAGAACACGCAAACACAACCTCTTCTTTTCACTTTTAATCACCACATATTTTGAGATTACCAAAATGTTCCTAAGGACAGTTACTGTCTTGATTCTGCTCATTTCTAACTTTGGATTTCTTTTGGGCGGGGCGGCGGGGGGGGGGTTCTTCTTGAGACAGGGTCTCCCTATGCAGTTCAGGCTGGCCTTGAGCTTACTTTATAGCCCTGGCTGGTTTCGAACTCTCAATGATCCTCCTGCTTCAGCCTCCCAAGTGCTGGGATTACAGGAGTGTGCCACCATGCCCAGCTTGTATTTCTTCAAAGATCGCTAAACTGGTCTTCCTGAAAAACAAATTTCAAGTCCTACACCCCGGGCCAGGGATACAGCTTGACGGTATAAGCGCTTGCCTGGCACGCCTGAGGTCATGAGTTCGATTCCCAGTACAAAAACAACAAAAAAAAACCAAACAAACAAAAAACAAAGTCCTACATCCCAACTTAATTTATCACCAGCCCCTGGCATTGCTTTGAGACCTTACTTTCTGTTGACTCACACCACAGGGTTAAATAAGTAAAAGCACTTTGTCCTATGATGACAGGTGGGATAGCCTCTAAACACTTCACCTTACACAATGAAAAATACACTAACAATTCAATTGTGTGGAGTAGCTGGGGGGGGAGAGAGAGAGAGAGAGAGAGAAAAGGAGGAGG
>NW_004955407.1:36453094-36553405 GCF_000276665.1 Chinchilla lanigera | reverse complement strand
GAGGAGGAGGAGGAGGAGGAGGGGAGGGTACACGCTGAGGATGTAGCTCAGTGATAGAGCACTTGCCTAACACACACATGTGAGGATCTGAGTTCAAACCCAGACACCACCAAAAACCAAAACCAAACCAGAAGAAAAAAGAAACTTTCTTAAGTTTAACGTAAGAAAATAATTGATGAGATGTACAAAGATATTGAGTATAGCATCTGTAATAGCAAAAAATCAAAACTGTGCAATAGTGTAGGAGGAAGGAATATGTTAAAAACAAAGGACTAGTAAGGAACATAAATATGAATACATGTGGAAGAAACCAAGCTCCTTAATCTACAAAGAGCTCTTAGCAACAGGAAAAGTATCAAGGCTGTGAAAGGTCAATTACCTAACCACTCTGGGTCTTAATCTTCATGTCTACACAGCAGCTACTATCACACTAACACTATTCTTTGTTAAGAAGTTTAAATGAGCCCACAAGTAGGCACATACAATGGAATCTGACACACAAAACTGTTTAAATTGTTAGTTTCTGTTTCTCCGAGGAGTGTACTAATTATATCCTATGTCCATACTTACTTATTACAAAATTACAGAAAAGAGTACAAAAATCATTAGTCCATGGCTTAAACACTTATCCTAAGAGGAATAATCTATATGACCAAAAATAAAAATAAAACACAGCTAGCACCCCAGAAACCAACCATATTACCCTTGATCCTTTCTTTCCAAACAGTACCTTTTCTCTCTTCCCTAAAGTTACTGCTGCCTGACCTCCCAAACCAGACTTGCTTTCATTTTAAATATAATGTAATGCTTAACGTTATACCTACAAGCTGTACTTTGTTCACTGTCAAGGCTTTCTAATATCCCACTATATGAACAGGTGTTTATCCATCCTACTTTTGACTGACATCTAGACTGTTTCCACTTCAGGACTACTATGAATATCACCAGTAATAAAATTCTCAGTACACAGGGTACGCACAGATACTGTTCTGTTTTTCCAGTTTTTATTAATTAACCCATTTTTTCAATAGTAATTTATGAAAACTCCCATGGTTCCTCTACTTTACTGCCACTGGTCTCAAAGTCCTCCTGTCTCAGCCATTCAGACAGGTACCAAGCGGTGTTTCACTGTAGTCTGGGCTGGCGTTTTCCTCCTGTCTGCTCTGTATGTTAGTCACCTGGACGCTTCTGGCAGGCTGCTTTTCCATTTTTTTCTATTGCATATCCATTTTTCCTCATAAATTTCTAATAGCATCTTACTGTTGTTGTTTTATCTTTACATATCTGGATGTGAGCACCAGATTGGTTACAGGTGGGTGACATGGTCCCTCTCAATGTATTCTCTAATGATCAGAAGTTCCTAATAGTACTACTGGTGTCAGTTTAAAAGATATTTTTCTTTGCACCAAAAAGGCATGAAGAAATCTTGTTATCTTCTAGAGGCTAGGGCTTTACCTTACACACTGCAGACGAGCAATCCATTTGGATTTGATTCTTTTATTCTCTCAGATACCGAATTACCTAGATTTTGTCATATAAAAACCAATGCTGTCTAAATTGCAATAGCTTTATAAGTTTTAGTAACAAGTAGAGACATATTTCTCTACGTTTTGGCTATTGTTAACCCTTTGTACTTCCATAATGTTTCTGAAGCAACTCATTAAATCTGCCAAAACAAACCCATGCTGAAAATTTGGTTGAAATGCCTCTATAGAACAGTGCTATCCACAGAATTTTTTGAAATAACAGATTTATTGGCATCAGCACTGTAATGCAGCTACTAGCCACATGTGGCTACTTAGTATTTGACAAGTTGTACTATTCCCTGTCCAGTACTTATTCTTTTGTCTTATTTTGCTTGTTGAGACCTCTAGTACCATGACAATTATAGGTTATACAGCACCACTGAATTATTCCCCATCTGACAAAGCTTTCAAAAGTTTGCCAGTACTCCAACTGCTGCACGTTTTCAAGATAGACTATCAGTTCCCTCTTCCTCCTCCTCCTCCTCCTCCTCCTCCCTTCCTTACTTCCCATCAGGAAGGAGGGCTCCATCTGGCCTCAGTTTTCTGTATTCTGACCCTTGTCCTTTTTTCCCCATCATCCTCTCACCTTCCTCATCCTGGCAACTTTGAGAGCTGCACAGGATGTGGCAATGTTTTATTAAAATCTTCCCACCTAATGTCCCCTGCCTTCTCTCCATCCCTATAAAAGGGGGACATTCTCTTTGTTCCCGTCAGGTAGTCTTTTCACCTTCTGTATGCCTGCACCCAGGCACAATAAATTCCAGGCCACGTTGCCTTTACAGAAGCCTGGTGGTCTCAGCTGGTCTCTCACGCCATACGTTACATGTGGAGGGAGACAAGATTTCTCCAGGAAGCTTTAAGCTCTCTTGAGCCCCCACCCCACCTGAGACCACCTGGTAACATCTTCAGACCTTGGTCCCTACAGCTCCTGCTGCTTCTGCCATGCCAGGTCTCACCCAACATTTCAGATCAGATAAACCCAATCTCTCCCTTTTTTTTCTTCCTCTAAGCCCGCCTCCAAGACAATCTGAAGCCAGGTAGCTTCTCAGTTCCCATCAGGCCAAAGGTGGTATTGTTCGCCTTGAGACACGCCCCCAGGGGTCCTGCCAGGAGGACCTTGAGCCAGCTGCCCCACAGTGCACTGGTGCTGGGCCAGGGTGCCCAGGCTGTGCGACCCCAATGCCAAACCCAGCCTGCGCTGCCCAGAGCCCGCTTGCTGCCCTCACAGCCCTGGCGACAAGATATAGTAGGCACAAGCATCACCATAAAAGTCAAAATCCAATAGCATGACCACAGCACCTGGGCAAACAGCCTGCAGTCTGCACCCATGTGGGAACCCAACCCGGACAGAGCCTGCACAACATGCCCTCTTATCCCACCCTGTGCTGCAGGATCCCAAACACTGCTAGCAGCAGGCACCTCCCCACCGACCCCGCCAGCCTGCACCACGCTGCTCCTTCCCTCCACCGGCTGGCTCCTTCCCTCCCTGCTGCGGCCACACTGTGGCCACCTGGCTCCACTGGCCAACTCATCCATCCCCAGCCTGAGCCAACCCAAAGCTGCCTTCTCACACCACAAGGCTCAGGCTACCTCTTGCTCCCTAATCTACAGTCACACCCTGGCTCCCACTCACCACTCTGTCACACACCCCGTCCAAACTTCTTACTCCCCCGTCCTCCTGTTTCTCCCTCTGTCAGACCTCTCCAAGGTCAGCCAGTGTCTGAGCGCTTTCTCTTCAGACTCTTAAAATCCCAGTTTTTCTCCCCCCTGCCAAAAGCTAACTTTAAGGCCGGGCATGCCTGTAGTCCCAGCACTCAGGAGGCTGAGGGAGGAGGATCACTGCCTACAAAAGGAGTTCAAGCAAGCTTGAAATACATAGTGAAACCCTGTCTCAAAAAAGACAAAAAACAAAAAAAGACAAAAGTTAACTTTAAAGCCCTTGATTAAAAAAGGCCTTCCAGGGCCAGGAACATAGTTCAGTAGCACAGCACCTGCCTGGCAAGCACAAGGTCCTTGAGTTCAATTCCTGGTACCCTCGGAACAAAACAAAAACAAAATAAACAAACCAAAAAAGCCCTTCCCTCTAAGAGGTTAAGTTATAAAGCCTACAATAAATGTTTGTCTTTAACAGGGAACAACAGCCATCAAAAACATTTACACCTGCTAACTAAAACTAATATAACTAATCTTCTCTTCTAGCTGTTCAAAAACTATAAAGTTTTGAGGCTAAAACTAGAGAAAGAACTGCACTAAAAGAACAGCCAATAGTTTGGGCCTGGCCCTCCAAGGTCAGGAGAGATACGAGAGAACCTTTTCTACAGGATCCCACAACTCTGGTGAGTTACTCAGTCTCCTAAGCAGGGAGACGGATGGACTGCAGAAGACAGAGATCAACAAAGATGTGCACCGTGCCTAAGGAGGGTCACCAAAACATGGTCAAGCAAGACCATGACCCATCCTAGCAGCTGACCTTGACAGACAGTGAGAGGTCAATTTTTATTAACACAGGTCTCATTTTAACTTGTTAAACACCTAGCACAAAAGTGTAACAAAAAAATGTAGATAAACTTTCGTCAGCTGCCGCTACTCACTATAAAAGACAACATGACTGAGCACTCCCGCTCCTAAATTAAACACATATATACCTATATATTAATAAGATAAGTTATACTCCAAAATCAGATGACAGCAGACATTCCAACAAGAACACAAAACATACTTGTGCCATTATAAAAGCTGTATATGTAGAAAAGAAGCGTATATATTCCTGGCCCTTCTAATATCCCTATGACTATACAAAATATTAGACAGCAGGTTAGGGCCGCATCAGACCCTAAAATTCCCTAGTCCTTGTCCTCTTTGTATTTTACTGTTTGGCCCATGCTCACGTAACTGCTCTCTGGCCCTGTGCACACCACCACTGTGGCCAAAGACACATCAGTTAAAAGCCAGGCCTCAGGCAGGACCAACAGCAGAAAACCCGGCCCTCAAGGGAGGAGGAAAACGCTAACTCCTGGTCTAATAAAGTCTAGATAGACATCAGTCATCTCAATAGACAGCAAGACCCCAGATCATCACCTACCCGAAAAGCTCTGTCACCTTCATCTTCCCATGCCCGTGCACTACACGCCTTACTTCCCATTACGTCAGCATTACCTGCACGAGCCATGGGACCTCTGTTGTCAGTTCAGCCTTTCTCTTCTCGCCTGGCCCAAAGCCCCCATCACCTCCCCAAGGTCTGAACCCTAGGGACTGGGACACCTCCTGTTCTTCCCTGCCTGTCAAGCAGGCACCTCTCACCACCCAGCTAAAGCCAGATCACCCCATCCCTCCCAGCGCCCAGTCCTCCATCAGGCTCTGAGGGGACTAAAGCCGATCACCTCTCACCTGAACTCTCCCCTCGGTAAAAGTCACAAGTAACCTCCCTCACATCTGTCAGGCTGATCAGAATTCTAAAATCCACCCAAATGTCTTTTTCCTTCCTCTCTTGTTTATCAACTAAAAGGGCCATTTTATTATAGTTTTCCTGTAGAGTTTACTGGAATTCCAATCCAATTGTCTTTTACCTCAGGGATAAAACAGTCCCAGTCTCCTCGTCCTTTGTGTTTACCACAGCCCCAATTACTCCCCTCCCCTTACCTACAATGTTTGGCCCAATCATATGGCTGGAAGCTTCACTCAACCTGACCAAATCACCTTCACACAAGCTTTAATGTTAACTAATTCCTTGCTGCTCCAATCCTACCCTAGCCAAAGACTGCTGGCTCTGCATTTCCATGTCAGCCGCAACTTGTGAAACCATTCCAGTCCTTCCCCAGGTCTGGATTTCCATGCCTTCTCAGACTTTTCTCTCTCGTTGTTTTACAGGATCGTTCGCAAGCAATTGCCAAAAGACACATGCCGGTGCTGACTTCTCTTTGGTACAGCCCTGTTCCCCAAGACCTCTCTCCCGCTAGGTTGCCCACTCAGCCCACTTGTCATGATGCCTGAAGCAGCCATGACACCGAAGCCCATTTCCCCTCCTCTTCTTGTTTGTAATAACAGAAAGGACTGTAAGGCTCAAATGAGACCTGCCTCTCCCAGCCCCCAACTGCCTGCCAGCAGAACCACTATTCTCAGCAGGGCACTCCGCTCAGCACCAAGGCTGTCAGCCCCAGACACAGAAGACAGGACAAGAGATAAGACAGGACAAGGAATCTTGCAGGTCCCAGGACATCTGGAGCCACCTGAAAATTTACAACAGGCGCTTCAAAGACTTTGTCCACTGAGGTGCAAGACTGCTTGCCAGTGAACTCTGACCACAGATGTTCTATTAAAATCTCCCTGCCTAATGTCCCCTGCCTTCTTCCAATACCTATAAAAGGGAGCCACTTCTCTCTGTTCCCTAGAGATGGTCCTTCTGCCTTCTGCCTGCCTGCGCCCAGGCACAATGAACTCCACACCATGTTGCCTTCACACACAGCAAAAATGACGCGACTATCAGACTGATGAAGTTTCCCTCTTCCTCCTGGTTTTCTAAGAACTTTCCCCCCACAAATGGATACTAAATTTTATTAAATGCTGTTTTTCAATCTATTGAACTAACACTGCTTTTCAGATTTTGAACAGAAAATAAAATTTGTATTACTAGAATGACTGGGTAGACTAGTGAAACCCTCTACACCTGGAGTTTTCTTCTTAGGTAGATTATTTGATTGAAGATTACATTTCCTTAAGACTACTCATAATTTGTATTCCCCGGAGTGTCTATTCGAGTAAACTGTATTTTTCCACATATACCTATTTAATCTAAATTTCATATGCAATGATAAAAAGTCCTTTATACTACCCCTTCTTCAAGCTTTTCAATGTAGATGTAATTGTAGCACTATCCTCTTCACCTCAAGACTGGCAAACGAGGTCTTCCCTTTCTTTGGGACCAGCTTCAGCAATGGTTTATTAATTGTTATGTATCCTCTCTGTCTCTCTCTCTCTGTCTCTCTCTCTCTGTCTCTCTCTCTCTCCCCCTTTTTGGTCTTTTTGAGACAGGGTCTTGCTATGCACTTCAGGCTGGCTTTGAGCTCATTTTGTAGTCCAGGCTGGCCTCAAACTTCCCATGATCCTCCTGCCTCTGCCTCCTGAGTGCCAGGATTAAAGGTGTGCACCACCACACCCAGCTTGTATGCTCTCTTAAGTGTGTTTTTATTTTTATATCTCATCTTGCTCCATCAGTTACCAAGATACATTTTAAATCTCGTGTTTATAGTATTTTACCGTATTATACAAAGTTAAAAGAGCTGTTATACATACCTTCCAGATGAACAAAACCTTTTATCATTATAAATTGACCTCTTTATTTCCAATAACGCCTTTCACTTCACTTTTCCTAGTATTAGTTTGGAAACATTGAGCTTTCTCTTAATTTTTATACAACGTATCTTTTTGCTTTCAAAATGTTTCCCTCCTGTAAACAGTATGTAGTTGGTTTAACTCATGTATCAATATTAACAACCTATTTGTTCAAACTGCCTTATGTTCTTTTCTTCCCTTTTGCTGGACTGAACTGTCTACATTTACACACATGACTTTCATTTTTTCATTACTTATGTATTAGAGTGGATCCTGTGTTCTTGATTCATCAAGCTCTAATTACCCCCTTTGTTTTTATGTACCATTGCTGATGTGTATTTAACTTATTTACATATAATAAGTACAAATGTGTATTAAATAATGCAAATATGTCATAAGTAAATACATATTTATGACACAGTATCTAACTGACCATCTAGTACAGATGGAATCAGAAACAAGGATTTATCTGGAAGGACAAATGGATACTTTCGTAATATCCAGAAGGCTATAAATGAATCACAAACAAAACAAAACAAAAAACCAAGCAGCCCCTGGATTATCATTGTTAGCCCAGCCCTCCTAAAGTATTTATTTCATTTTCTGTATCTAGAGTCAATCAGTTATATGCCTTAAGTACTTCCTGAGGGGCTACACAACATCATCTTACAGAGGTAACAAATGTCATTGATGACTATAATAGTGCTTCTCAAATTTCAATGGGTTTACAAATCATCTTTGAATCTTGCTAAAATGCACGCTGTGATTGAACAGATCTAGGGTGGAGCACAACAGCCAACATTTCAACAAGCCACAAACTGATGCCAGTGTTGCTCTCCATAGCACCTACAAGACAAGAGTTCACCTTAAGAAACTGTTCCACTAATATCAGTAGCAGATAACCCCCTTCTCCCCAAAGCTATATGGACTCTGGCTACACCATACACTAGAGGATACCTTCCCTCCTATAGATTTCCTTTCCTAGTTACAAGAAATTTATAAATTTTAATTTTTTTGAAGACTAACACACATTTTCATGTATAAGCGCGGCATGCTAGGTGACAGAATCTGGTGTTCTTTTTAAATGTGAGGTGAGGGTAATCTCTAGATTAACACGGAATAATCATTTTTACTCCTAAGACTTTTCAGCTATTTACTGTACCATCCAATATAACCTATGAGCCATCCCACGAAATGAAAGATTGATTCAGCCCCTAGCACAGGTGACTGCAATGGCAACCACGGTGTGCAGATAGCTGTGCTTGCCACAGTGCACGCAATCCAGAAATTAACCTAAAACTTCTTCTCACAATGCCAGAAGTAATTAAGGTAGCCACTCATTCATTCCTTTCCTATGGCAAGATAAGGGAACAAATAAATACAGGCATTTCTAATCAACTTATTTATAATTAAGCAAACCACCATGTTTTAATTCTTTCTTAAAATTCTATCTTACTTTTTAATTCAAACGTTAATAAGGAAGGGATTCAGTTCTTCCTATAACAGATGCTGATTCTTTTTTTGTTTTGTTTTGTTTTGTTTTGTTTTGTTTTGTTTTGTTTTTTCTCCGGTACCGGGAACCGAACTCACGACCTTGCGCTTGCCAGGCAGGCGCTTTTGCCAGAGCTAAATCCCCAGCCCCAACAGATGCTGATTCTGACTTATCAGGCTGAACCACATGAAAGGGTTGGTTTTTGACTCTGGGTTCCAAACCAGCCACGCTATATGGCTCAAGCTGGTATTAACCATGTTACATATAATCTTCATTGAACTAAAGTAACAATAAGCTACAATGTTTTAGCTTAAGAATGTACAGTAGATGCTGTAATATGAAATGTTATATTTACATTATACTTAAAATATTTAATTGAAAACTATGTTCAAAATTCATTAGAGTTCAATTCCACATACTTTTGTTGTCAAATAGTATAAAAAGCAAGCTGGAGAAAAGTGTGCTTGTGGTATCATATTTGTATTTTGCACATTCTTCTCAATTATATGGATTTTTTTTAATCATAACAATTTTTTAAAAATGTTACTGGTCAAACAACAACTTAAAAAAATGAAATCATTTTCTCATTCAAGTTACTATGTTCTAGCAAGAAACTATAATAACTACAGAACATATTACTAGTAAATAATAGCATTAGCTTAGTGTACTAGCCCAGGCCCATAATCCCAGTTACTCAGGAGACTGAGGCAGGTGATTTCCAAGTTGAAGGGCAACTTAGTGAGATCTTGTCTCAACATACAATTTTAGAAAGAGCTGGGGTTGAAGCTGAAGCTAGGTAGAGCACTTAACCTAGCACATACAAGGCACTGGTTCAGTCCCCAACACTGCGAAACAAAAACAAAACAGAGCAATGGCTCTATAGAGCAACATTTCACAAACACCTCTGAGACTGGGCCACCTAAGACTCAAAACAACAGCAGATACAGAGGAAGCATCAAAACAGAAAAGCCTGGGAGATGACACTGAGGCAAAATAGTACCAACAGCCACTCACCTCTGATAGAAAATTCACATGGAGGTCATAGGTCCAAAGGCATACTACTTAGCTATCCTGAATGTCTTTGTTAATGATGTTGATAGGGAGACCATTCCTAAAACAGTATTAGCCCACGTCGGATTTAAAAAGAACAGCTAAGTAAAAATGATATTAAAGAACAAACAAAGTGAAACAATTCAAGTTAATTAAAACTATACCCCCAAATACGAGGCTGAGGTTCTAAGACAGAACTGCTAAGGAACAAGGGGAACAGCCAAGCTAATCTGCAAGACTGATACCAACAAAGCACACCCAAAAGATTAACTAGCACACTGCACTTCTAACGATAGTTGAAAACAAAGCTATGGGATTAAGAGAATAACTGAACCTAAGTCCTTGAGTAAATTTTGTTTACCACCTTACAATCAGCACCAAGAACAGTGCCCAATACACAGCCCGCATTCAGTAAGTATTTGTACAATGAAAAATAGACAGGATCTATTGGGAATTTTTGAATTATGCAAAAACAGTTGAGAAAGACAGGGAAGGAGATGCAGGAGAGAGGAAGCATGAAGGAAGTATCTTTAAGGAGCTCTGAGTCAGAAATAACGGACACATGGCAGCACAGGCCAGAGTCCTTAATAATCAGCTTCCCTGACTTGGTTTAGTATCTCCCATACCCAGTGCAGCACCTATACACTGACACCCAAAGCACCAACTGCAGTCCACCACTGATGTTTAATAAATACAGAACGGGGCTGGGGACTTAGCTCAGCGGCACAGCGCCTGCCTGGCAAGCGCAAGGTCATGAGTTCGATTCCTGGTAATGGAGAAAAAACAAAAAAATAAATAAATACCGAATAACATTACACTATGCAATGAGAGTGACTTTGCAAGAGCTTCATAATTACGAGGAATACCTAATGGCAGTGATCTAATGGTAAGGACACATGAACTGACTTATTATTCTCTAGCAGCCAATATATCTCACTACAGATGGCAAATACACAGACAGACAGACAGACACACACACACACACACAGACACACACACACACAGAGGCAGATCCTTTAACCTACTAGCCAAAACATAATGTTCAATTTTGTACAGGCACAATAAAATTGCACATATAAGACCTAAATAAAAGATCAGGGACCAAAATGAACCAAATCAGTATATTAAGTTGTTAATAACAATAACATAGATATACGAATACATCTTTAAAAGCCTATAATATTAGAATTCCACTTCTGACCATTTTAGTCCTTGGTACTAGACTAACTCATTCATTATAAACAACTGGTTCACAACATGAAGTAACTGTTTTCAGGCAACTGACAACAGGAAGTACAAGTCTGTGATCACTGAGAAAAAGGAGCTAATCTTGGTGAGCCCTACAACCACCTTGGTTTTCTATCTGGAAACAACTTGCTGAGTACAGTATAGGGAGGGGGAACCCACGTAGAACCCAACAGTCACCAGAGACAGAAGTGAACATTCCAGGCTACTGGCTAGATTGCATTCGTGCAGCAGGGAGTAGAAAGGAGAGTTGTACAGCGAGCACTCCATCTGTCTCCATCTGTGTGGACAGATCCGCTTTGCTCTTTGGCCCACGTGGCCAGATAAAAAGCCACCAGAAGCTGGGCACTGCACAACTACTCAACTACACAGGCCTGAGAAACCATATTGTTCCAACCAGCTAGAGCAGGGAAAAGTGGCCCTTCCTAAAAGACTGCAACAAACCTCAAAGGAGGTAAATGAGCCTGCCAGCAGAACACACACACTCTTTAAAAAGAGAACAATAAAATCCAGATGCTCAGCAACCTAGCACGTAGGTAGGTGTAACACCCACATCCACAAAGATTTCACCAGGCCAAAAAGCAGGAAAACATGACCTGTATTTAGAGCAGACTAAGAATTACAGAAACAACAAAATTAGCAGGTTAAAACCAGCTATGAAAAATGTTTTAAAAGATAAAGGAAAACACTGACAAAGGAACAAACAGTGAATCTTAAAAGACTAACAGAAACCTATAAAAAAGAACCTCTAGGCCCGATGGTGCACTCCTATTATCCCAGCACTCAGGAGGCTGGGAGTTCAAGACCCAGCTGGCTGCACACCAAGTTCCAGACTGGCCAGGACTATACAGGGAGACCCTGTCTCCCTCAAAGAGAAACATGGACAACAAAATAACTGAAAAGTTCACTAATTTGATCTAACAGATATGAAACTACAGATCAGTGACTGTAAAAAAAAAAAAAAAAAAAAGTTAAACAATATGGATTAACCAAACTGAAAACAAGCGAAAATGAATGGAAAGAACATACACAAACCATACTGAGGCATTTAATGAAATTGCTGAAGATCAATGATAAAGAGCAAAAGTTAAATGCAGCCACAGAGTTCTTTAAAATGATGAAAGAAAAAGACCTTTGGCCTACAATTCCATAACCAGTTATACACCTTTCAAAACTGAAGGCAAAGTAGTTTTTCAGATAAACAAAACCGAAAGGATTTGTCAACAGAGGACCTGTGCTCAAAAACTATTCACTGAAGGAACATAACTTCAGCTGGAAACTAAGATCCTCATAAAAGAATAAAGCGCACCAGAAATGTATTTTTAAAAGACAACTGGCTGTTTAAAGCAGAAAAAACATCTCGTAGAGCTTATGACATATATAAAAGCAAAGCAGATGACAGCTGGAGCACAAAGGACACGTGCCCGTAATAAAGGGGAAGCCCAGGTCAGTATAATTTAGAGATGCACATGGCAAGCCCTAGCACAACCTCTGAGACGGATAATTATAAACCAGCAATCAAAGAACCAAAAGAATAATCTTGGCATTTTGAGAATCTGTGTATTTCATTTACTATGTATTTAACAAATATTATTGCTGACCCAATAAACTATCCTAAAAAGTTAATTGCAGAAAGCCTTTCTAACCATACAGTGAGCCCTTAACTGTTGTGTTTTATTTGTTTTGCTTGTCTTGTTTTTTGAGATAGGATCTCACTATGTATTTCAGGCTGGCCTTGAACTCACTATGTAGCCCAGGGCCTCCACACTTGAGCTACAGCCTCAATCTTTAAAATATTTATTTTGAGACACAGTCTTGCTAAATTGCCCAGTTGAGGCTCAAAATTGCTCTCCCCTTGCCTCAGCCTTCCAGAGTACTGGGATTACAAGCATACACCACCATGGCTGGCTTATTTTAAATAGCAAAAATAAACAAGGCAGATAATGCCACTTGATATTTTATGGTTTATTAGAAACTATGAAAACTCCAAGCAGAGAAAGAAATAATTTATTTTTCTTATAGTAATCACAGTTTTAAAACATTTAGTCAATAATAAAACCCATCTAAGTAGTTTCTCTTAGGAGAAAAGATATCAAGCCGTCCTTGAGACTTTAATATCTAGGAAAAAAAGGGTAAAGAAAGCTTAGAAACAAAAGACAGCCAAGAATAGAAGCATACACCTGTAGTCCCAGCACTTGGGAGTCTGAGGCAGGAAGATTGCCACAAGTTCGAGACCAGCCTAAACTAGGAAAAAAAGACAGATAAAGATACTCAGTGTCTTAAGAGAAAGTCTGAGGCTAGGTTAGAAACACAAGTCTATTCACTAGTGCAATACTGTTACTGAAATATGAGGATCACCTAACACCCCATGCAACTTCATTTCATTAGCTCCAACAACTACAGCTCCAGCATGGAGAAGCTGCTCTGAAAGTAAATGCAGCCTCAGACTTAACAAATGAGCACATGAAGAGCACAGACAGGCAAGTCTGCCACCAGGAGGAGGTCAGAAATGCCAACACAAATGAAAGACCTTTACATATCATGATAAATAAGTCTTACAGCTGACAGCTGATTTAAAATGATTGTGAAAAAACTTAAGAAACTGAAAACTAATGTTTCACTAGAAAAATTCCATGCTAAAGAAGGCAAAGTATATGACATTTCAATTGAAATACTGGTCACTTGTAAAAACTGGTCACAAATACATTTAAGACAACTCAGTAAGTACTGCATGACAGTAGTTATATGATACTTGCTAGCTTAGTTGGACACTTGGCCTAAGAATACCAATTATTAATATTTACATATATATTTTGAAAATATTTTTTATTGATATAGTCTCTAGCCCACACAACCCACAAAAAACCAACTTATTTTTCTAGTCTTCTTGATTCTGGATTCTTTCTGGCAGAATCCAGATAACAATACAAGGAAATAGCAAGTGTGACAACAGCTGCTGAATCAGCCTCTTCTGGCAAAATCAGTACCTTAATATAAAAACACAATGCTGGGGCTGGGGATTTAGCTCAGCGGCAAAGCGCCTGCCTGGCAAGCGCAAGGTCGTGAGTTCGGTTCCCGGTACCGGAGAAAACCCCCCCCCCCAAAAAAAAAACACAATGCTGCACATCTATCGAAATCTAAATTGCATACATTTCTTTCCAGCAAGTACTCAACACATAACTAATCAGGATAAAATGAAACCATGTCAAAGCAATCAAACAATCAACCAAACCAAACCAACCACACTGCACCGCAGATGAGAATCAAAGTGCATTCAGAAATCTAAGGGCGAGGATGTAGCTCAGTGGCACAGCACCTACCTGCCAAGCCCAAGGCCCTGAGTTAGATTCCCAGTAAAAGGAAAAAAGAGAGGGAGGGAGAGAGGGAAGGAGCAAGCAAGCTAGAAGGTCTACAGACATCAGTGATGACTGCTCCATCAGGCATCCATGTTAATGCTCAAAAAAATGAGTAAATCAATGGGGTCCAGACTACACATATGCTAATTATTTCCTTAATCAAAAACACTTTTCAGCCATCAGTTCATTTAATTTTCATAAATGCATAAAAAGACATTTCAAGTTTTAAAAGATTTATACAAGTCCTTCAAACTGACATGTTGTACTGATTATAATCACACAACTAACTTTTTAAAGCAACCTAATACTGTCCGGACCCTAGATTCTGAGATTCTAGGGTCTTTTAAGAGGTGAAAATGATTAACAGTCACCATACAGCTCACAGCTGTCAACCTTAATTTCAGAACTGTCCTCCCACTAGTTCAGACCCATCAGACAGTGCATTCTTTTATTTTTTAGCAAACACAGTCACCTAAGACAGGATGAGAAAAAGCTGTCAGCACATGAAACAAACGACACCAAAACTGGCAGTAACATGAGCACTTGCAACGAAGAGCGCTTCTCTTACCCAGAATAGGAGGATGCAGTCCTCCTTCACATCCCGCTAGGCCAGGGCCAACCCCAGGACCGTGAAGAGAGAGGCCTGGAGCAACCCAGACAACGCAAATGTTGCTCTAGAGCTGTTCACAGTCACCTTGATGAAGCCCCATAATTCTCGGTCTGCTTTCTGTTGCTCCATATGCAAATTTAGCATTTTGTCTTATTTTGTTTACAACAGAGGTAAAACAAGAAATCCATTTGCCAAGTTCAGTCAGCTGTGCAGAATGCACTGGACTAAGGTTTAAGAGCCTCCACTTGTTCATTTTAACACTAGCATCAACGTATCAACGCAGCACAGCAACAAGTCCGTTTCCCCCAGAAATGAGACAAGAAGTCCATTTCCCCAGGAAATGAGATAACTCATTTTCATGTTCAATCCTAGAAACCCAAACCCTCCTTCCCCGTGACATGCCACAGACAGGGAATGTTACATAGACAGTTGCTTGGGACACACAAGGTTTTGCCTGGAGGGTCAATAAAAAATCCACTTAGGCTTTGAAAAGTATTTAAACAGTAGTTAAAATATTTAGTTCTTTTTTCTCAACTAAAACAAAAGAGTAAAATACAGTGTATCTAAATACTTAAAATACTCTTAAAAGGAACAGTTGATATTTGTTTGATCATTCTTGCACGTCTGCATTTGTTTATCTGAGTAACCATTATGAAGACTGTATGTAATGCATCAACCATTGTTAATTTCTTTTCACCTTGTCTAAAATTCTGTATTGTTTATACTGTTTTTATGTTGTTTTATTTATGTCTGTGTGTTTGTTAATATATTTTGGTTCTTTTATGTCTAAAAATTAAAAATTACTTAAAATATTATACACATACATATAATGCATGTATATACACTGAATTTAAATGTACCCAAAGACACCTGTCCTCACCACTGGATCTGTGGACCTTAACTCTATCAGGGCCTACATATACACCGAGGCACCTTCCAAGCAAGCTCAAAGTACAAAAAGAGCAGAAATGATACTACCTAAACACTGAAATATTACCAAGACATTAAAAAGCTGAAAGTCACCCGCTTCCCTGCTTTGCCCTCTGGGGAGAAGCGTGAGAACAGAGCAAACTGGCAGCTTGCACTAACTCAAGCCACCAGATGGACAGCTATGCCACAGCCACACTACTTAAGAAATGGCTGAAGGGGCTGGGGATTTAGCTTAGCGGCAAAAGCGCCTGCCTAGCAAGCGCAAGGTCGTGAGTTCGGTTCCCGGTACCGGAGAAAAACCAAAAACAAAAAAACAAAACAAAAAAAGAAATGGCTGAAGAGCCGACCAAGTGTTCAGGCCCCGAAGGGGTCCCTGGAGGGAAAGCTGCCTCCAGGAGATTCCACAAGGACACCTGAGCAAACCTTCCCTCCCGCATCCTTCGAGGAAAGGGAAACCAGACACATTCTCCTCAGTCTTTTTCAGTTCTAGCCAAACAGCTGTTAAGTATACAAAATACTTTTAAGCCTTGTTAAATATCTGGGTATCTATATTGAATTGCAGCATAATACTTAAAATTATTTAATGAGGCAATCATTTGGCTTTGTGATTCCAATTAAAACACTGTACATTTACAGAAATTTTCCATTACAAAACACTCAAAAGACAAGATACTTATCTGGCCCAAGACACTTTAAAAGCTAAGCATGTGCAAATTAATTGCTCAACAGTGGTTATAAACATTTAATAATATAAAAAGTAGCCCTTCCTTAAAAGTATTTATGCAATAAATAAGCATTTTAAAGCTCGTAATTTTCCCTCTTCCATATATAGTATGCAAAAGTAGTTAACATCTGTGTATGAATTCTCTACTGAGCTCCATGAAGTTAAAAACACTCAAGTCTCCTCCCTCCACCCCACCTCACCTCACTCAGAAACAAGGATATTAGAAAAACTTCCAACTTACTAGTAATCGGTAAAAAGGTTCCGATTTTATCTTTCAAGCCATGTTTTCCAACCATGTAATAATAACAGTATGGATAGAACAAGCCTGGATCACTTGTGGGTATGTGGGTAGTGTTTTATAATTTAAGAAACCGTTGTAAAAATTAGTGATAACACTCACAGAACTCTTACTCTGAGCCACCTGTTCCTGTCCCTTATTCCTACAACAGCCCTATGAATCAGGTGGCATGATTACAGTTCTGGTGACACTTTAGGTAGAAAGAAGCCGAGGTCCAGAGGGTCGGGCACGTCCACACTGGTGGCCCTGAGTCCACACTGCACACTGAGTGGCGTCCTCACAGAAGGCAGCGTGGTTTCCACCCCCAGACCCAGCCGCCAGCAGCACTCAGACTGTGCTGCTGGAGCACTCCCAGGAGTGCTCAGGAGACTGCAGAGGCTGCTCCTAAAACACGACTGCAGATCGCTGCAAGGAAGGAAGATAAACTCCGAGAAGGGAAAAGAGCCGAGGCACCAGGAGCCAGCACCCTGCTTGAAAACATCCTTTCTGAGCACAACCTGCTCAGATTCAGATGAAAGTAACGAGTGGGTAGCTGTGGCCAAAAGAGATTAAATGAGAGGGGTTAAGAAAAAAATCAACCTCACAGCAAGTTATGAACCTCACAGCAAGTTTTAGAAAGCAGCTTTATACAAAGAAAAACCTAGTTATCTAGCAGCCTTGAATCCTGGATCAGCTCACAAAAATGACCTGTGGAAGAAAATATGACGAAGAGGTGCTGCACAATTTGACACAGCCACACCTGCAGCAACCCTCTCTGGCTCCAGCTCTCCCGTGGCACCCACATGCTCTCTCTGTCTCTGTCTCTCATCTCTCCCTCTCTGCTTCCCTACCGCTGTGCCTAACCATCTCTGTTTCTCTTTTAAGTAGGCAGCTAACATGTACATGTCACCTAAGGTTGGCTAGACAACAGAATATAGATAGGAGCTGGGAAGGCAGGCAGGACCACAAGAGTGGATTTTGTAAAACAGGCCAGGAAGGTCCCAGAGTAAGTGTACAAGGAGTGGCACGACTCCAAGCACATTTTTAGTTACAGCAATAAACATCCAGGGATGCCTGTGTTCAAGCTGCCATTTACTAGCTAGCTAGATCTGTTTCCCCTTTTCCATCAGCAGAATGGACTAACAGCAGTTATTAACCCTCAAGAAATGTTTTTAAAGGGTCTGTGGCCTGTTGAAATAATAGAAGCAATGTGTACAACAGGTCGGCCTAGGGGAAACCACCCAAAAATGAATTAAGGGCTTGTTCTGATATCTCAAACATAAGACTGTGAGAGCTTTTAGGTCACTGTCAAAAGGGGAAAGGACATGTATGAATACACTAAGAACAGAACTCACAGAACTTGAAAATGTGTTTAAATACACAACATGAGAGACAAGTTAGATCTAAGATTCTAACAGTGGTTCTGCATCCAGGTAATCTGGAAAACAGTGTTATTCAAAACCCAGAAAAGGGAACAAAACCTTTTTTTTTTTTTTGAGACAGGGTCTTGCTATGCAGTTCAGGCTGGCCTCGAACTCACAGTGATCCAAGTGCTGGGATTACCAGGCCTGGTTCCCCACATGTACCTTGATTTGAAACTCTTTTGAGTTTCACAGCTGCTTCATAGAATATCTTAAACAGTTTTTAATCTTCTCAAACATAAAACAGTTAAAATTTTACTAAAAACAAAGACAGAAATACAAAAACAATGAAAGGAAAAGTGTATGGCAAGTAAAATAAAAACTACACCACTAGAAATCCACAATTCCAGTCCTGGATTAACTACACAACAGTAAAACAACAACATATCACCTGTCTTGTCCAACCCCCTCAGACACAGGGAAGATCAGGGCCTATTCAGAGCTTCTTAAAAATACACACACTTCTCTCTCTCCCATCTCCAAAGCACTGTTCTGAGAGACTGTTTGACCAGAATATAACCAAACATGCGCTCTGATACCTGTATGGGGCAGAAACAAAAGCTAAGTATCTAGCTTTAGCTACAATTACTGTCAGCTTTGGCACTGTCTGTTTGCCTAAGAATACGGCAATCAGGAATATAAGGCCATCTCAAAGAAATCTCAAGTTGCCAGGCGTGCGGGCACAGGCCTATAATCCCCAGAACTTGCGAGGCTGAGGCAGGAGGATTCTTCCAAGTTCGAGAGCAGCCTGGGCTACAAAGTGAGCTCAAGGCCAGCCTGAACTGCATATGGAGATCCTGTCTCAAAAAGACCAAAAAAAAAAAAAAAAAAAAACCCTCACGATGTATCATGTATCAACGTTTCCTTCTAGCTATACATATAAGAAGTACCCATTTCAATACAGTCAAAAGCCTAATTCCATCTCTAACATCAATTCCTTTATTGTCATCCAATCCCCTTTAAATCTCCTGGGTTTTCCAAAGAACATAACCTTAACTTCTAAGTTACTTCAGATAAACACTTTTTTTTGCACGTATGTAACATTTTATCTCAAGTAACAGTGGCGCAATATTTGAACACTGGAATAATGATTTTTTCCATTAATCCAGTCAGTATATTCAGGATTTCCACTTATTACTTTTTAAAATGGTCTTTAAAAGTTTTATTTATAACACCAGCACCTGGAAAACGCGAAGGAACAACTTCAAAAGTGTGTTAAATCTCACTGCTTCATGTTTTATAAATTCATTATATCAAATGACTCCCCTATTCCAAAACTACTGTAGGAAGAGGTTTGCTCCAGGCCTGTGCCACCTTCACGTACAACTTTGTTTTCAAAGTGAAGTAACAGAGAACACAGCTCTGTAAGACACTATTTAAGAAATGACATATGTAGGGGCTGAGAGCTCTTGAAAAACAATCTCATTTTATATTCAGATATATACAATTTCAAACATTATCACACTGCTAAAAATTGGGTGCTTGGAATTTAAACCCCAACCCTGAATACACTAAGCACAAGCTATCACTGAGCTGCAGTCCCAGCCCAACTTTAAAACTTCAGAAAGGACAGTCCCTAAAATGCTAGAAAGAAATAGTTATAACAATTCAATTAGAAGTTAATGCTGAGTAGACTGCACCCAGGCCTTTAACAATCTAACTGAAGAGCACCCTTCTTTCCAAGGAGATGCGAGCAAGTTGCCTAAGCAATGGGCTGCAGACTGCAATTCCCACCACCACCTCACTCCGCGGGCCTTGTTCCTCAGGCTCTCTGCTAGTTGTCCCACTGAAACACATGGATACGTGCAAGTGCCTCACTCTGAAAGCAAAATTCTGACCTCTCTCGTGCAACCTGCTTGGACAAACTCTTCTCATTTGCTCTTCCACTCACCCAACACATACTTGCTGAGCTGCTACTGGGCTCTGGACATCGCAATGCCAATGCAGCGGCCAGCAGGCGCATGTGGCCCCTGCACACGGGAAAGCGGGCTAATCAGAACGGAGATGTGCTCTAAATGTGAAACAGCTCATTAATATTTTTAAATTTCCACTGTAAGTTGAAATAATACACTTTAGACATACTTATTTACCTTTTAAAAAATGTGACAACGAACTATGTACACATGCCAAATTATGTATACGGCTTACATTTCTGTTGGATGTTCTTAGCACTAAGGGCATAAATGTGAAGGTGATGGGTGGTGTGAGGCCTCCTGGAGGTATTTCACAGAGCGTGTGGTGGGGGATCCTCAAACAATAAATCAGTGAATGTAGTAGTATCAGAAAGTTGGAGGTGTGGGAAAATAGTAACGGGAGAGATGGCGCCCAACCCCCCCTTTGGGCGGTGGCTGTGTGAAGCACTCTTATACAAAGATTTCGGGGTTAACTCCAACCCCATACGCTGTATCCAATTGTGCGTGTGTTGGTTTGGGAGCAGGCAGCAGTGCAAAGCTTTACCTAGTTCTGTAAAAGGAGTCTCCCTGTCCATCCACTCACGCTAGAAACCTCCTATTCTTACGCTCTACCTCCACCTCTCCAACCCTTTATCCCCAACACACACGCACTCACATGCACACCCCAAACAGTACATTCTGAGACGGCTCAGAAGTGCTCAGGAAAAATGCTCAGGAGATGCTCAGGAAACATCTCAAAACCCAGCCACTTCCCTGCACGCTGTCTGTCAGGATGTGAATCTGGAAGAAGGAAAGGGAGACAGGAGATGGCAGCGAGAAGGTGAGGAAGCGGTGTCTGCAGTAACTGCTCCTACCCAGCCTCCCGGCCTTCAGGTCCTTCTGCTCCCCTTGCTGGTGCAGTTTACACCCCTTTGAAAGACTCAACACCACCGATGGCTTTAAACACCCTGCCCTGCCAGGCTGTGTCTGCACCTCTCTCGTCTCACTTCCTACCATTTTCCTCCAGCCTCTCCCTTAGCTGTCCTGAACTCACCATCACTCAACAAGGTCACAGCACAACTGTCCTCTCCAGGCAGAACACCATCCCCACTGTCCTATTTCTCCTCCAAGAAATCGAATTCAAACTCCAAGATTCAGATCGAGTACCATCTTCTGTGGAAGAAACAGTCCCAGAATCTTAGCAGGCATTCTTGCGCCATCCTTTGGTGTTCCGGTCTTGGCTCCTCAAAGGAAGCATGCTGCACGACAAAGTCATTATGCTCTCATCATCGGTGCCCATAAGGGAAAGACTGGTCTTATTTTTGTATTCTCATGACAACAACTAATGAATGAGGGAACGAAGCAAAGAATGATCTCTGAATCCCTCACCTACATGTCTCCCCTAAGGCAGACTGGGCACTCCTCACACATCCCCTACACACCACCTTTCGGGGCTAGACTATCTGAACACTTCACAACTGTGCCACAAAATGCAAAAGCCAAGAGGTGTCATTCACTTCTTAATTTCAGCACTTAAAAAACAATAAATATTTATTCAGTGAGTGAGTGAACAAACACTACCAGATATCTAATTCCCCCACCTCAATCTATGGGGGGACCAACACAGAGAGGCTTACTGACTCATCCAAGAAGATCAGACTTCTATTTCACAACGCACTACAGTACTTTTCCTGATGAAAAGGGTTCTCAAGCAGGTATTGGTTATGTTTTGGTATACACTTCATTCACCTGGGAATCACAGAAGGCCAAAAAGCCACACCTCCTACTATAAAAGTCAAAAAGCAACAAAAACCTCCTCTTCCTTCCTACAGGGCAACCAAGGCTTTTGCTAGGCAACAAAGGAAGGACTGCTAAATTCTTTAGAGTTTAGAAGTGTGAGCAGTCACTCCTGCAAGATAAAGAGACACTGAGAAAACAGGGAGGACAGGAAAGAAAGTTGAGGCTCACATAGCAGTCACCAGAGCAGTATCAGGTGTGGCACATGAACCAGACTGGTCTGGCGGGTTGACTCCAGCTGTGTCCTCTGTTGCCTGACATCGTGGTCCTGTGATAGTTGGCTTTCCGAACTATCACATACACCTGCCCAGGGTCTAGCACTGGCTTACTGTTCAGAGGTTCAGTACATATGCACTTGGCCCTGTTGCTTTGAACCTGTGGTGACACATCATGGTAGGAGCATATGGCAGAGCAAATGCACTAAATTAGAGCTGGGAAGTAAAAGAGAGAAAGAGGAAGAGACCAAGGTCCCACAATCCCTTTTGAGAGCATGCCCTCAATAACCTGAAGATGTCCCTCTAGGACCAGACCCTGCAAGTTCCCGTGCTCTACCAACAGTACCCGGCTGGGACCAAGCCTTTAACACACGGACCTTTGGAGGACACTTAAGGTCCAAGCACAGCATGTCCCCACTGATTTTTCTAGTACAGTTTCCACCTTTCCAATCTGTTCTGTGGGTTAACTACAACCTTCCGTTACATTCATTTTCTGCCCAAGATAGCTAACTAAGAATGGCTTCTTTTGCATCAAAGAGATCCATCACGTCAGTGAACAATGGGAGACAACACCTAAAAAAAGGATAGAAATGGGATGAGCAGAAGTAACTCTGTAAAAACTGTAAGCAAATTTAAAAAGGAACATGAAATAAATCAGAGCCTTGCTGATGGTGTTTATGGTGACTACAACTACCACACACATAGAAGAGAGTGCTATTGATAGCCGAAGGTCTTTCCCTCCCTTGAGTGAGGTAACTGGCCTGCATTCCAGCCTCCCTTGTGGTTAGCACTGTGGCACTACCAGGCCTCACTCACCAATTCTCTTGTTTGTAAGCTCTTGTGCTCTTTTCCCACTTGGTGAGCTGACTGCCAAAACCGTGAAGTCCTTTGCCTACTCCTATATTTAAAATAGGAAAAATGTCCACAGTTTGTTTTCTAAGTAACTATACAAAGCAGAGCTGCGTAACAGTTACTAGAGTATTACATGAGCAAGACGTAAACTTCTACTAATGTAAACCAGTGAAATGTTGGGTATGTTGGTAATACCAGCTAGCCTACTTTAATGAACAGAGAAACTAGTAATTACCTAGAAACAATACTAAACAACACAACTGTTTTTTTCTCTATTTGAAAACATAGGTCAGATGTATGCTAGTAAAGACCAGACTAACACGAAATTATGTCCCAAAAGTTAAGAAATGTGTTTCTAGTTTGAGGAGTAGTTTATCTCTTGGAAAAGAGGTGCAAAATTATAGAATGAGGAAGAAGAGGAGAAATGATATGAATCTTCAAATTAAAATAAAATCTATGATCTTATACTATTTGACTGAAAGAAACTGTATTCAAATTATTTCCAGCCTCAGTCATGGCCTATACTCGTAAGCATACATCACACCTGTGTTACTCATACACTATTACATCTTCCTATTTTCTTACAAATTTTCACTATTAAAAAAGTTAGTGAAGGGCTGGGGATTTAGCTCAGCAGCAAAAGCGCTTGCCTAGCAAGCGCAAGGTCGTGAGTTCGGTTCCTGGTACCGGAGAAGAACCCATAACAAAAAAGAACAAAAAAAAAAAAAAAAAAAAAGTTAGTGAAAGTGCTACCTACTGCACAGCTCAGGTGGGAAGTTTTTAAAATGACAGATGAGCTAGGCGTGGTGGCACACACCTGTAATCCCAGCACTCAGGAGACTGCGGCAGGAGGATTGTTCCAAGTCTGAGACCAGCCTGGGCTACAAAGTAAGCTCAAGGCCAGCCTGAACTGCATAGTGAGACCCTGTCTCAAAAGACAAAAAAAGCAAAATAAAATAAAATGATAGATGACATCCTGATCTCTAGAGTTTAGGACCTGGCAGTTCTGAAAGAAAGACCACACACACACATTTTTCCTGGTTTCCCAGGCGACTCTATGGACCCCCCCACAACCAGAATAAGAACAGTGATGAAGGATTGTAAAATTTTACATAGCAATGATGTAGTACAGAGTATCTTAATATTTGACATGAAAGCATAAGTGAAAAACTTCACAAAAACAATTGCAACTCCTCAACTGACAGGAAGACTTCTATTAAAATCCTCTCTAGATGCAGATGATGGTACATGCCTGTAATCCCAGCATTCAGGAGGCTGAGGCAGGAGGGAATCTTGCAAGTTCAAGACCAGCCTGGGGTATACAATGAGTTCAAGACCACCCTGAACTATATAGCAAGACCTGTCTCAAAAAACAAAACAAAACAAAACAAAAAATTCTCTCTAAAATATTTTATATTAGGGCCAGGGAGATAGTTCAGTGGCACAGTGCCCACCTGGCTTGTGTAAGGCCCTGAGTTCAATTCCCGGTATCAAAACATAAAACAAAATATTTTATATGAACATATGTATAGCAGACACAATAATAATCCCTCTGCTTCACATTTTTGGTAACCAAATCAACCTACCGGTCAAAATGTGAAGGGATAGGACCTAAAATACATCATATTTTTAAATTACTACTAAACAAAAGAGAATATTCAGAAGAAAATAAAACTAACTCATCTCTTCACAGCTCTTAAGAAATAACACCTCAGAAGCACAGGAGCAATTTTCATTGTCTATATGCACTTCTATTAATTCACGATTTAAAATCTCTTTTAAAAGCCACCACATGCATCACATTTCCTAGGAGGGCCAACACTGTGCCCTCCTCCGAAGCACAGAAGATCCCCACCTCACCGCAAAGACAGGCTCTTGGAACCCAGCAGATGGAGATGCCCCAATCCTCCCGGAAATACCGGCCCTCTCTCATCCTGTTAGCCACTCACATCAAGCTCTACTTTCCAGCTCTAAAGAGGAAACAAGTCTTGGAGGACAAAGGCTGGCAAAATCTTGAGCAAGGGTCAGCAGTGCCAATTTTCCCATTTACTTCTTTATTATATAGGAAAAGAGAATAAATTTAAGAGTTTAAAAATTTCCCCCATTGCTGTGTGTGGCAGCAGGTGTCTGTAATCCCTAATATTATGGCAGGCTGAGGCAGGAGATTACAAATTTGAGCCTAGGCTAGGCAACTTAGTAAGACCCTCAAAATAAAAGATAAAAATAGGGATGGGGATGTAGCACAGTGTGAAAGTCCTAGGTTCAAACCTCAGTACCATTTTTTAAAAAGGGAATAGGCCCTTAATAGGTTATTTTCATTTTTAATTTTAAAAAGTGCAACTCATTGGCTTTTGTTTCCTGAGTAGCATATAGTACTACATTTATATTAACTGTAATGCATTTATTTCAATGTGATCTTAAAAAAGTTAATGTATTGTGTTTGTGAAGATACTACTTCCTAAGAGATGGCTAAAATAAGAGAGCAGTGTTAATATTTTAGGTGAAATAAATGAACTAAGAAGCCCAACTCTGAAAAACTTGTTCAAACTTCAGTTATAGAATGTTCTTCTACATTAACTATAAAAAAATAAAGGTAGTATGTATGATTCACTAGTAAGAATTTTCATCAACTAAACTTTCCTGAACATTACATTTTTTCTTAATGCCTAAGACACAGTTAACAAAATCTACTACTTCAAAATCAAAGATACCCTTACCCTAATATAAATTACAACCAGAATGTTAGTAAGATTGCATATGTCGCTGATTACAGTGGCACACACCTATAATCCCAGTATTCAGGAGGCTAAGACAGTAGGATTGCCTCAAGTCTGAGGTCAGCCTGGGCTACACAGTAAGCTCATGGCCACACTGGACTACACAGCAAGATCATGTCTCAGAACACGGGGTGGGGGGGGCCTGCGGACACGCCTTCACATGTTGTTAAGGGTAGAGTGCTAAATTCCCAACTTTTTCTTGGCTTCATGACAAGATGAACAGAGATTATAAATAACCACTCTACTCAGAGATTTCTAGGCTTTCACACAGAAAAACTCATACAGTATTTCTATTCCATTTGAGAAAACATTAGATTGAAATACAAGCATAAGGTTGCAAATGGAGGACAGACATTGGGAAGTAGGAAGAACATGTTCAAATGAGAAAAGGAACAAAGTAAGGGAAAGAAAAGGAAGGAAAAAGGGATTTAAGAAACAAAGAATGAAAGGAAAACAAGGAAGCACAATATCTGTAAATGGGGAGGGGAAGAAAGGTTGAATGGAAGAAGGGAAATGTGAAAAAAGCGTAATTAGGATATATTATGTACATGTACAAATCCTTATGATGAATGTGAGCAGTATGTATGGCAAATATATACTAATAAAAAAAGGAATAAATTTGCAAAGATCTTGGGCATGACTATGATTGGTTTATCCCAAATGTTCGTTCATCTGAAACAAGATAAATGACACTACAGTAAAACATTCCTTTGGACAGACCTTTCATGATCTTCTTAGCAAAACCTGCATCTCACTCATTCTACTTGTTTCTCTCCACAAGAAAATATGCTCCGTAAAAGCAAGGACTGTCCCTTATTTACTATTAGATTCCCAGCAGCAAGAGGAAATGCTTGACACTGTAAGTGTTCAATAAATACTTGTCGCTTATCTTCCATAGTATCTCTCATTACCTTTAACTACCTGACAGCAAACAGAATATCCCTTACTTAATCACTGTTGGTAAATAGTTACATTATTTTCAGGTATGCATTCTGCAAATTATATAAATTTAACAGAATTGCTCTAGTCTCCCTACATTTATTTTTACTGTTACTTTCTCTAAGTGGCAAGTGAGGCTGATGTTCTAATTTTATAACAGTATTAGCTTCTTCATGAAGAACCTCATAAGTGATAATTTTAAAGAAAAATATCAAAAGGCAGCAGAGTAGAGCCTAAAGGCACAGACTCTGGAGCTGGGTAGCCCTGATTTAAATTCTGGCCCCACCTCTTAGTAGGTATGTGCTTGGGTAGCTTTCTTAACTTCTTTTTGCCCCAGCTGCCTCATGTATAAAATGAAAATGATCACCTCAGAGTCCTCTTCCTGTTCTCTTATCACTTTCACTCTTCCTTCAAACATTTTCAGCATCACTAACTCAGAAATACCTGCTCTTGACCTGACCATCTGCCCTTCAACAGAACTGCTCCTATCCTCTCGCACTTTAATGGCATGATTTTTATGGCATCTTCTAATTTACCATTTATTTCTGAATTGTCTATAATCTATCATTTCTATGTAATAGAATAATCTATAATCTATCATTTCTACCTAAAGAGATGGCTTTACCTGAACTCCCATTTCCAACAATGTGCTCATTCATCTTGGCTTGATACCATACTTTTTAAAAACTCTTTATCTTGCAGGACAGTCACTCTCCCAGTTCTGTCTACGATTCCTCAGGAAAACTCTTCCCGTACATCTCTGTTGTTTTACCCTGTAACTCCACATCTAGGTCCATGAGTACAGAAACAGATCTATTTCCTATGTGCACACACACATCCATACAACTGATCAGCAGTTGTGTTTTTTTTTGCATGCCCAGTAACTTTGGTTGTGTGACAGGCATTTGTAACTCTTTACTTTGTTGAATGCTGAGTAATTTTATATTTCTACAAGTTTTCTTAACTTTATTCTGGAACAGGTTACTTGGAAATACCTGGATCTTTTGTGTCTTGTAAGATTTTGTAGGTAGTCTTTGTGTTAGTAGGCTTAACTTATTAACTGTACTTATTAACTGTGATTTTCTATAAACAACTCCAAAACAAATTCCCAGACTCCAGATGCCTAAACCTCAGATCCTTCCTAAAGTTTTATTTCTTAAAATGTGTCACTCCTATAACTTGTCTGCTCAGTTACACTCATTTATATATTCAGATCAAGTAACCATTAGTTACAAAGTACTATGGGTGCTATTAGGATATAATACCAAGAGCAACTCCTCTCCATTTCTTCAAAAATGTTTCAAGTATGTCCCACACAAATATAATTAAAGGTACGCATTTTAAACCTTTTTAAATAGAGATTACCTCTGATTAGTAAGTGACTTTTAAGCAAGCTAAGCCGAAGACAGGAAAAAGGGCATTCCGAGCTGAAAGGACAACATGAGTAAGAGCCAGAGAGCACACAAGTGGCGCAATCAGGAAACACCACTGAGGGGGGATATTTAAGCCTGTGTGTCTGGTTTGTTTCATTTAATATTATGGTCTCGAGGTGTACCCATTTACCTAAAAATGCCTAAGTTTCTCCTTCCTTATGGCAGAGGTAATACTACACTGCGTATAAATAACACATCTTCTTTAGCCATTCATCTACTGATGGGCATTTAAGCCACTTGCAAGATTTAGCTATTATAAATTGTGGTGCTATAAACATAGGTATATATATACACAAACAATGAGAAGTAGGGAGATCTTTTTCAAATGGGGAAGAAATGGTATGGGAAAGGAATGGAAAAAGAATTTAAAGAAAAAACAAAATAGAGCTTTTGCAAATGAGGGGATTAAAAAACAGAAGAAGCAGGGAGGGTTGGGAGGGGTAGTGGATGAAAAAAGAATTAAGAGGTATTACGAACATGTACCAACTCCCAGGATGAATATAGTCATTATGTATTACAAACGTGTACTAATAAAAAATTTAATTCACATGTTAAAGTTCTACTCCCAACACCCCAGAAAATGACCTTTTTTAGGCTGAATATATAATTAGTTACGGTTAGGTCATCAGGATAGGCACTAATATAGTGCAACTTATGTTCTTATATAATGGAGAAATTTGAACACAGAGACTCATACACACAAAGGAAGAACACACTGGGAAGACAAGGTAGATACTGAGGTGATTCGACAGAAGCCAAGGAATGCCCAAGGTTGCCAGCAAACCACCAGAAATCAGGAAAAAAAACCTATCAATCAGATTAGCAGGCATCAAGATTTACAAAGCATTACATAAATTGCACAGAGCATTAATTCCTCCCTAGTGGAAAAGAATTACCATTAGACTAAACACTAAGACTACCTACAAAATCTTACAAGACACAAAAGATCCAGGTATTTCCAAGTAACCTGTTCCAGAATAAAGTTAAGAAAACTTGTAGAAATATAAAATTACTCAGCATTCAACAAAGTAAAGAGTTACAAATGCCTGTCACACAACCAAAGTTACTGGGCATGCAAAAAAAAAACACAACTGCTGATCAGTTGTATGGTTGTGTGTGTGTGCACATAGGAAACCCCATCCAAAAGTGATACAGCTGTTAGCACAATTGACAGATATAGATAGGAAAGCAGATATTAAAACTATAGATTTTCAAATGTTAAACGAGAGTCACAGAAAAATATTTTTTATAAACACTCAAAATGAACTCCAGAAATGAAAGCTGCAATGTAAAAGATAACGAGCCCACTGGATGGGGATCACGACTGATCATGGGCGTGCAGGGGGAAAAGATGTAACTTTGAGAATCCAGCGAGACAAACCATATCAGAATCCCAACTGCTCAACAACTGAAATTGCTGCTTAACAGAAAACATGAACCAAGAAAGGTTTGTAAATATAAGCAGACCTTCACTGAGTTTGGGAACAGCCGCAAGCACCCTGATATACATGATACTAAATTTCTGAGAAGAGGGAAAACTGAAACGATTTTGAACAAGGGGTCAAACTTTTTCCAAATCTGACAAAAACTACAAACTAAGAGACCCAAAAGTTCAACTAACCTCAATACACACTACACACAAAAAAATACAAAAGCATAAACAAACTGCTGAAAACCAATGATAAACAGACAATCTTTAACACAGCAAAAAAAAGACATTTCTACAAAAACAATAAAGACAGAAAAGATTTTCTGTAGTAAATAATGTGAGCAAACAGCAGAGGAGCATCTCTAAATTACTAGATGAGCAGCGTCCCTTGGAATTCTACACCTGGTGAAAATGCACGTGAACAGTAAAGGCAAACTGAAGACATCTCCAGACATACAAAAGGTAAACAGTGTCACTAGGGAACGTGCACAGCAAAAAAATGCCAGCAACAGAAGTACTCAGAATAAAGGAAAATTAAACTAGATGAAAATATGAACCCACACAAAGGAATGACGACCACTAGGAAAGATAACTACAAGGGTAGTGGGGTAAGAATTGTTCTTACTTAAATCTCCTTTGTTCAACCAACATTTAACGTAGTATGAAGCTTTTACATGAAGTGATACATTATTTCTAAGTGGACTGTGATAAGCATTTTTTTAAAAACAGTTAAAATCGGGAGGCCAAGGCAGGAAGATCGCTAGGAGTTCAAGGCTAGCCTGGGCTACAACCTGAGTTTAAACCCAGCCTGAACTTCACAGTGAAACTGTCTCAAAAAGACAAAAAAAAAAAAAAAAAAAAAAAAAAGTTAAAATGAATAAATCAACAAAGGAGGGAAAGAATTGAATCATAAAAAAATATCCAGCTAATCCAAAGAAGGCAGAAGAGCCTGGAGTGGTGGCGCACGCCTGTAATCCTAGCACTTGGGAGGCTCAGGTAGGAGGATCATTGCAAGTTTGAGACCAGCCTGGACTACAAAGTGAGCTCAAGGCCAGCCTGAACTGCACAGTGAGTCTCAAAAAGACAAAAAAAAAAAAAAAAAAACAAGGTAGAAGAAAAGGTAAACAGGGTAGGAAAAACTACAGAAAGGAAAAATGAAAGGCAGATGAACAAGTACAAAATAAACAACAGCAGTAGTACTTAAACCAAAACATATCAATAATCACATTAAATGTAAAGTATCAAAAGAGCAAAACTGAGAGATGTTTAGACTGGAAATAAAATATAATAATAAAGAAAGGCCTAACTACTGGCTGCCTATAAAAAACACATCAGTAGGAATGAAAGTTACGTTACGATGTGTCAAACATCAACAAACTATATTAATCTTGAGCACCTGAGTCTATTAATAGTGCTTAACAACACACAGACCCAGAAATGACAAAATGCAAAGACAGAGACAATTAAATTAAGATATTTCAACATCTTCTCAATATTTAATAAAACAAGCAGGCAGAAAATAGTAAATAGAAAATTTGAACAACGTTATCCACAAACTTGACATAATTGATATTTAGAGAATATTCTGCCCAAGGATAGCACAATACACATTCTTTACTAGTAGGCACAGCACATATACCAAGATAAACCATTTTAATAGCCATAAAACAAATCACAATAAATTAAAGAGGACTAAGTTATGCAAAGTATGTTCTGTAACAACAGTGAAAGTAAATTTGGAAGAAAGGAACAGAAAGATAAATGTAAGGTCTCAAATACTTAAAATCCAAATGACAAGCTTCTAATCATTCCATTACCACCCCTCAAAAAAGCTCAAACAGCAAATTATATTTAGAATAGAATGAAAATGTAATATAACAAAAATTTATGCAGCTAAAGTAATAGGGAGAAAATTATACCATTAAACATCTCTACTAAAAAGAAAGTTCTTGCCAGGCATGGTGGCACACGCCTATAATCCCAGCACTTGCGAAGCTGAGACAGAAGGATCACTGCAAGTTCAAGAATAGCTTGGGTTACAAATTAGTTCAAGGCCAGCCTGAACTGCATAGTGAAACCCTGTCTCAAAAAGAATCCCCCAGCTCCAAAACAAAAATCAAGTCAATGACTTCTGCTTTCTACTTTAAGAAGCTATTGTTAAAAAGGCAAATGAAATCCAAAGTTAATGAAATGAAGAAAATAAACATCCAAAGCAGAAATCAATAAAGTTAAAAACAAGAAAAAGCAAGAAAAATCCAATGTTCTTCATGAACATAAGATGCAAAATTTCTACACAAAAGTATAATAAACTGAATCCAACAATCTTTTTAAAAGGACAATATATAATAACAAAGTGGCCTTTATTTCAGGAATTCAGTGTCAGTTTAACACTGAGATTAAGCAAATTAATTAAAAAAGAAAACTCACATGATAATCTCAGTAGATGCAGAAAAAACATTTTTGACACTTCTAACACCCTTGATTAAAAGTGTTTTCACTCAACTAGGAATAGAATGCATCTTCTTCAGTCTGGTAAAGGACACTGATAAAAAGCTCCAGAGCTACCATCATCATCCCTAGTCATGAAAAGACTCAATGTTTCTTCCTCTAAAATAAGGAACAAAAACGCCCTTTTTCACCCGGCCTAGTCAACACTGCACTCTACATTCTCTATCTGTACCCCACAGAGGTTCCTACCTACCCCTGCAGTAGGGCAAGCAGAGACATACAAGGCAACCAAACTGAAAAGCAAGCAGCAAAACTGTCTCATCATAGGCAACACCATGGGTCTATGATGAAATCTATCAATAAGCTATTAGAAATAGAGCTTTTAGAAAAGCTGCAGATTACAAGACCAATATACAAAATAAAGCAGAAAATTTCAGTTTCTGATTAAGTACAATCAGAAACTGAAACAATGCATAGATCTGACAAGATACATGAAAGATTTATATACTGATTATTAGAAAGCTTGAAAAGCTAAAGGAAAATTAAATAAATAGGGAAATATATCATGTGGATGGTTCTAAAGAATCAATACTATTACCAGTTTTTCCCAAAATTATCTATAAATTCAACACAATCCCGCTCAACATCCTGTCAAGCTTCTTTGAACAAATTAACAAAACACTGTAATCTGGAGACTTACATGAAAATGCAGAAGCCTTCAAGTGGTCACAACTTTGAAAGATGATAAAAGTTGTATGATTAATATTATGTTAGTGCAGTGTTAGGGCTATCATAGTTAAGAAAATACAGTACTGGCATCAAGACAAACATAGACTAATGGAACAGAATATAAAGTACACACACACACACACACACAAGGAAAATGGTTCAAAGGCAATTCAGTGGAAAAAGGACTGTCCATCCAACAAACAACTCTATGTAACTAGATATCCATTTAAGAAAGAATGATGTCTGATCTATGTACTTTACAGCACTGATTACTCCAAATGGATCGGAGACTTAATTAAATGTAAACCCTAAAACTATAGATCTAAGGGGAGAAAAATATCTTAAGAGGGTATCTTTTCTGATCTTGGGACAAAACCTTTCTGAAAGTACAATTCATTAAAAAACAAACCAGTAAATTAAACTTCCTAAAAAGTTAAAACATCTGATTTTCAAGACACTTTCGAGAGAAAAGACAAGTATAAAGTAAATTTTTACCAATCACATATCTGATAAAGGATGTGTAGCTAAAACATACAAGAAACTCTCCATAGTAAGAAAGTAACCAAACATTTTAAAAGCTAGATAAAAGATCTGAACAAACACTTCACCAAAGACAATAGAGCAAATAAGCACATGCAAAGATCTTCAACTTTATTAGTCACTGGGAAATGTAAAGAGATACCACTACATGCTATTTGAATACTTAGAAGACTGACCACTGTATGTAGCAAAATATGAAGGAGCTAAACTCTCTTACAGTGCTAATGGGAATTATAAAATGCTGCAACCACTTTGGAAAAAGTTTAGCAGTCACTTTAAAATTAAGCATCATTAAAAATTAAGCATTCACCGACCATGCAATCAAGTTATTCAACTGTTAGGTAATCAGATATACTGTGGTATATTTACACAAGAAAATACTACACAGCAATAAAATGAACTACTGATGCATAATATAACACTGATGTCTCTCAAAAGAATTATGCTAAGTGAATACAACCATACCAAAAAAAGAGACCATACTGTATGGTTCTATTTACACAAAATTCTAGAAAATGTGAAATAGTGAATCATGACAAAAAGCAGCTTAGCAGCTACCTAGAAATGGATAATTACAAAGGGACAAAAAAATTGAGGGGGTGAATATGCTCATTATCTTGACTGTAGAGAAGTTTCACGAGTAATACATGTCAAAATTCATCAACTTGTATACTTTAGTTATATAAACTTTACTGTATGCCAAACGTAACACAAAAGCTGTTCTCACAACTTTTAACCTACAGAAGACAGAGGATGCAGCTGAATGTTGAGCACTTGCCCTTAGTGCACAGCCCTGGGTTCAACCCCCAGCACTGCCCCACTTCTAAGAAAGTTTCAGCCCATTCAAAAATATGATCTTTTATAGGTACACACCCCCAGAAGAAACCTAACTCAAAGCTTCCAATGCTTAAATTGAACACATAACCAATGCCCTGGTTTTGTTATCGTTGTTGTTTTTTAAACAATCAAAGAAATGTCACATTGAAATTTGTAAATATTCATAGAGGGCATGAGTTTTTTAGATGCATAAACATATTTTTAAAAACAAAAAGCAAAACACTGCTATAAAGAATTCAAGTCAACCTTGGCAGCACACTTGGGACCAGCTTCAGCTATATATCAAGTTCAAGGCCAAACTGGACTGCATATCAAGACTCTCTTAAAATAAACAAACAAACCAACCTTCAAAGTCTATTGTTATCCATCTGCTAAAGCCCTCAACAACAGTTTCCTTTACCATCTACCTTAGTAATCTAAATTTTCTCAACAGGTCTCTCCCATCAATTGGTATAGCAACTTCCACACCTTGCAGTCTTATAGCATCACCTATTAAAATCCTATCTAGCCCTCCTGACCACATGAAATTCTACCTCCATCAAGAATCTAACCCCAATTCAAAAATTGCTCCCTCTTCTGAACCTTTACTTCTCTTGGAGCAGGTCACTCTACCATGTAATGAAGTTAGAAAAGGCAAATCACACACATCTCTGTTAAACTGTAAATTCTAAGTCCAGACTTTTTTTACTCTATGGCTGAATAAAACATTTCTGTAAGTGTTTTGGAATGATTATATATATATATGAAAATAGAATTAATAATCAAGTAATAAAGTTTAACTTTTATTTTCATTCTCCACAAATTTCTAAAATGGTTCAAATAGCCTGTCTGATTTAACTATCCTGTTAAACAAATGACAGAACAATTAAAGGAGTAAACACTTTTAAAAATTTAATACAAATATGTAAATTCAAACAGCAGTTTTTGATGCCTATATTTCAAGGTTGTGGGGCCAAAGAAAGTAAGAGAGTCCTGCATTTAACTGACACAAAAAGTGAACATTACTATTTACCACAAAAGCCAAGTGAAGAAAAGGCAAGACACAGTATTAGCTGGAACAAGAAGACCTCGACTCTGATTTTAAGGTAATAAATAACACCAGCCTACTTGGAAGCTCAAGCACTGAAACATCCAAGACACTGGAGGCCTAGATCACGGTGACTATCTACATGTGATAACAGTAATATCAGATATATGGCTTTTGTTTATCTATTCCTTGCTCTGAAAGTCGTCCTGTAACTCACTAGCTATCTGAAACATAACTCCTACTTGACTATAACATAATTGTAAAGGTTTCCTCTTTAAAACTTTCTCAAACTACATTCTTTTCTCACATCCCTGTTGCCCAAAGGTCTAGTGATTCCCGAGCCTCTCCCTCACCAATACCCACCACCCACCGACTTCCACAAACACTTCCAGATAAATCTTTACATGGTATTCTTCTGTGCAGTCATCCTGCATTTTTATCATATGTTCTATGTGTTTAATTCTTCACCTTTTCCGTTTCTTGAACAAAGAACTGAGTTTTCTATTTCCCACGCAACTTTACACCTAACCATACCCAGTAAGAATTTAACATAAACCAAAGACAGTAGTACAACCAATAGTTAAAACACCTCACTGAAATCAGAAAGGTAATAATAGAAGGAGGTACAAATATCATGATCCTCAAATTGCACACAAGAACATGCACAGGACTCAAGCTAATGCTCCTACTGGCTAGATTACGTGGACAGTACAAGGTAAGATAAATTCAACCTAAAACTATGCACCAATTTGTTAAAAACAAACATGTATCTTTATAAAATGTCGAAATTATGAAAAACTCAAATATGCACTAACTGCAACAGTACTTTCTAATCTGGAAAAAAAATGATCACCTTTACTGAACAAGGTTTTAGAAAACCTGTGCACAGTGCTACTACCTGCGAGTTATATTTTCAGAGACAACACTAAAATATTTTCCTGTTATACTATGAAGAATTTAATTAAAGATTTTCTACAACTTAATTTCTATAATTTAATACATGTATTTTGGTTACAGGTATTTAACAGAGCAATTAAATCCTTATTTCCACTTCTGTTCCAAAATCCGCCTGCCCGCAGTGAGTGGGAACTGCTGCAGATCATTAAACTCTCATTTATCAATGTCTCTCAGCAGGCAACACAATGCAGCAGAACAGCACACAGAAACCATCCTGAACCCCAGCAACAGCGGCTAATTAGCATAACCTACCACTAAACCGACACCATATGATTGGAACTGTTAGTCAGAATGTTAGCCAATCAAAGTAGGTTATGCAAATAGCCTATTTTAGTTGCCAGGGCAGAGCTACTTCCAATTGTCCAATAGGAAAACAAGCAATAAACAAGAAATGAAATTGAGCTTTGTCACATTTTCAAGTTGCTATTAACACTTTCAGGTTTAGAACAAAATTAACAGCAACTATAAAGAATCAGAATCATATTCTACTTTTTACTCCAGAAGCAATTAAATGATTATATAGCAAAATACATTTAGGGTAGTACATCTGTGGTAATTTTAACTTTTTACTATGTAAACTTGAGTTTCTCTAACAGCTGCTGCCATCAACATTTCAACTCCCCCCCACCTGCACAAGAGCATTATGTAAGTATCTTTCTATACGTTCAAATGGATTCGCAAACATCACATTCTACACAACTACTACAGCCTTTTAATTCTACAAAGGAAAGACTAAATATAAGGGGTGGACAAAACACGGAATAGCTTCCTGAAGTCTCAAGCATTCCCAGATTGAAAAAAATCTAACAGTTATCTTTATTACAATAACCTTTAATATACAATTATATGAAATTATAATTACATAACAATATCAAAAATGTTAATAAAATCCAAATTAAGTATTTACAGAGTTTTAAATATGAAGATAGGGACCAAGTAAAAATAATTCTCATATGTGCAAACTAAGTTCAACTAAGATGACCCATTAATATAACTAAATTATATTCACATATAAAATTTCTAATGAATAAAACATTTTTTAAACCTCCAATATTGTCAGTACATACTAACAGCTACAAAGAGTTTTAAACATCAGTGTTCTGACAAATTTTACTGGTTGTGAGAATTTCTTTAATCTCATATATTTAGAGAAAATGCTTTGAAACATGTCAAGGAGACACAGTTCCTATTTGTGCCTTATAAAAGATACAGTTTTATTTTAAAATGTTTCAACCTGTCCCACCTATTCCAGCAAGTATCTCCACCTAAATGGAACACAGTCATTCCACATCATGGAGAAGTCACTGACTTTTAAATATATTTTGTCCCAAAGAATACCTGTAAATGTCTCTAGAAACACTTATAGCATTTCTAAAATGCCCTGCATTAAAACTCAGCAGATTTTGAGACTCAAATTCTAATAAAAGGGTGTGCTGGTTCCATCTCTAAAGCAACCTGCTTTTCCCCGTAAGGAAAGGAAAGTCACTTTTCTACTATCTAATCTGTTCCTACCATTCATATCTATCCCCAAACTTCTTCCTAGGTTCTCTCTACTCAGGGATTCTGAATGGAAACCACTTAAAAATACAAGAAACCAAGAGTGAAAATATCAGCTACTTAAAGAATAAAACCTAAAAACTTTACCTCCCAAACTACCTTCCAAGAGTATTTATGAATAATCAATACCAGTCAGTTATCAGTAGGTCTCTCGGTTTCCTTCCCATATAGAAAGATACTTAAGGATAAGTGTTCAAATAAGAATGGCTCTGAATCATTCCCCATGTTATCACACACATTTACTAACCAAGGCTTAAGAAAAGCTTGAAAATCACTCTCTAACCCAAAGTATTTTATTTAATCCATTCCCTGAAACATTTGAGCCAGACTTTCAACATCACTTACCCTGTTTTTAAACTCTGTGAACTCTTATGAGTCTCCTAATTCTGAAGGACAAAGGCAAGAGAAGATATAAAAGGAGATAGTTTTAGTTAATTTCATTCCCACTTTACTCATGAATCTTTAGCATTTTGGTTAGGTCTCCCAGGTTCTTATCCCCCTCACACTGATAAAGCAATCTAAACTCAGCCTATCTTCCAATGGACAGCAGCCAAAGGGCATTTTCCATATACACAAGACTGTTTCTTGGCCCACCTGACAGACATTCCTCATATCACAAAATGTCCTGTCCCGGAATGGGGAAATACTAAAATCCTGGCACCCCTACTCTCCGCTGGAAACTAGAAAACAAGGAAACATCACCTGCCTGGTGACAGATGCTGTGTGATAAGGTATCTTCAATCTAAACGTTTAGTTTAGCATTGGTTCTCTTTAAAGCTACTTAAAATTGTGGAGTAACTATCAGTAAGTGGCATTTTTTGAATCACAAATTAAACATTTAAAATTGGTTAATTCACCAAATTAGAATCTTTATTACATAAAATAATTCCTAGTAAAAGAAAATAAGTTGTCTAAGTATCTAACTTTTTTTTTTTTTTTTTTTTAAAGACAGGGCCTTGCTATGCAGTTCAGCATAGCCTTGAACTCATTTTGCAGCCCAGGCTGGCCTCAAACTTGTGGTGATCCTCCTGCCTCAGCCTCCCAAGTGCTGGGATTACAGGTGTGTGCCACCACACTGGCAGTAATTAACTTTTTTAAAATACAGTATTCAGTACGCTTTGTCCCCTACATTGTAAGTAGAAATACATTTAAAATAACTGGCAACCTCATCTGCTCTAAATGAGCTCAAGATAGAGAAAATAGCCTCTATCTTCTCGACATAAAAGTCATTATTAGACCTCATGATATACTATCCAAGATTATCTCAAATGACAATACCATGATTTAAAGAGAAATACAATATAATTTTATAGTTTTAAAAAATAGCAAACAGACAAAAATATTTTCTATTTTAATTTGAAGTCATCTATTTTTGGAAAATTCTCACAGAATTATGGGTGACTCTTAGACAAGTTTTGAATAATTTCATTCTAAAACATGAGGCTGGCAAGACACTGTTTTTCTGGACACCTTTTCCAGTCGACTAAGTCCAGGAGGTGCTTATATTCTCCCAATTTAAGAGTAATCCTGACGCTTTCCCCTGTACTTCTAAATCTACTTACAAAGTACCTATAAAATGCTAAAGAGTGAGTTGTTCTTTAAATATGGATTATCAACTTCTCTACTAAAACTTTTATTTGGATAAAAATTATTATAATAGTATATTTCTAAAACAAAAATTCTTGCAAATTAATTTGGGGGTTAAAACCTTTTTTGTACTGTACTCACCAAGAAAATAACAGGGTTAATAGTATCATTGTTCATATCACAATCTGTACAAACTACATTAAGTATTTGCTTGTCAATTTTCATGTCATATACAAGTGGAAAGGTTTAACAAATTTAAAGGGTACATACATTTGCTTTAAAAAAGGAATATGAATATGAAAAAAAAAAAATCACATTTCTGAAGTAGCCTTCCTCACAGCAACTAAAACCCAGGAACAAGGAAAGGCCTCACGTCTGTCCACAGGCGATACAGGCAAAAGATGTGGACAGGCCAAGGACAGAGCAAAGCATGCATCTGAACGCAGAGCCCAATCCACAAGTCACAAAAGCAGAGTCTCAATTCAACTCTGAGTTGCATACTTCAGCTAGGCAGCAGCGGTAAATTTTTTAGGTCAAGAAGACTACCTAATTCTTAATGCATACCGCTAAAAACTCACTGGTAAGTAGAGATGCAAAGACAGGCACAACTGGAGTGGCACTTGAGAAAAGTCCTTTAAGACTAACAGTAAGAGTCAACAGCACACCCAGAAGCTCAAAAGGCAAATGGGAAGACTCCAGGAATTTAAAAACTTCCCCAAAAGACCCAGAGATGAAAGGCAGCACCAGCACACATGGGAAGTACCGTCTGGGTGGCAAAGGAACCCTCAAGGAGGACTGGGAAAGGCTGGTCCATGCCCTAGACAAGGCACGGACGCAAGGTCAGCCTCCCTGGGAGCTTTGAAGAGAGACAGACAGCAACGGTCAGCAGACTGAGTCCTGGTCTACGGCCAAGGAAATGCCTGTGAAGGGCCAGCTGTGGTGGCACATGCCTATAATCCCAGCACTTGGGAGGCTGAGGCAGGAGAAGCTCTGTGAGCTCAAGGCCAGCCTGCGTTACAGTAAGAAATGCCTGTGAAGTCACCGGTCCACACTGCTGGAAAGGTCCTCCTCAATCTGAGGATGAAAATAAGGAACTCGTCCTCCTAAGGCCCCAACTCACATCGCTAAACTGAAACCCGTACATCACAAGCCTTACCCACAAACACTGTATCTCCACCTGAGAGGGGAAACACACATGACGAGTGAGGAGGCTCTGGCTCTGTACATGAGGCAATGGGTTCACAGGTTTGTTTTTTGTTTTTTTTTTTTTTTTACGGTACTGGGGATTGAACTCAGGACCTTGCGCTTGCCGGGGAGGCGCTGTGCCGCTGAGCTAAATCCCCAGCCCTTCACAGGTACTTATTAAAAAATACTCTATAAAAACAATCCCGCATCTGAGTTCTTTAAAATCTCCAATGAAAGCTGAGCCCCTATCATGCAATTAAATTATTCTTTAAGCCATACTGCACTATACCTCAGTCCCAGTGTTAACACTTCTCCTACGACTGGACATAATTTACTGACATATAACTACCACTCCCTCTCCATGTCCTGATACAATGTCTGTTTCTCCAGTAAATTTAGTCTTCAAGTTTCAGGAGATTTTAAAGAAAAAAAAAATGGCATTCAATTATAGTTCTTTAAAAAGTATGTAAGTGTATATAGCTTTATGTAAAAGCAACGAGTGTTAAAGGATATGAGATGGAAATACAGAGTATTAAAGGTCTTATCCCGTATCTTTGGAAATCAAGCAAAGTGGTCTAAAACCAATGGGTCAAAAAAGACAGGTCCAAACCTGTTCAAAAAAATTTTATAATCAACAAAAAACTTTAAAGGAAGTAAGAGAACTTGGCAGGAAAAGGAGTAGCATACTGAGCTATTTATTTGGTTGTATCTTTCTGGAAGGATAGTTAATAGTTTTTTAAATGATAAAACAGAGCTATAAATATATTGCTGTGCTAAAAGTGATGAACATAATCAAGAAAATAATTTTAAATTTGAACTAATTAAAAGGGATTATCTCCGACAGAAGTGGGAATAAGAAAAAGAAAAACTCACGTTTCATTCTTTACTTCCACAATGGATTAAATTTTACTAACATGTGCATGTAAACTGAATTACTAATGCTTAATATAATAAAGATACAAATCTGAATTTAGCATCTCAGCTAAGCATGACCTGAAAAATATGGCCAGTAGGAAGAAAAGATAGTGGCGTTAATGTCACAGAACAGCAAGTACTAAATTCAACAATTTTTTTTTTCACTTTCCTAACTATACCAGGCAGATCTGGGTCTGTACTGGTGAGATGGAATACACGTCAGTCACTCCCACTCTGTCCCACACACCCCTCTCAGTAAGCAGCTTCCTCTGAGAAGGCAGGGAAATATGGAGTGCCTCTGGATGCACAACGCTCCTGGGCACTTGCAGAAACATGTTTGTCCTAGTGCCCAATTATGCTGAGGTTTCAGCACTGCATTAGAATCCACCTCAGACTGAGGGACTATTTCAGGTACACACTGAATGCCTGGAACACATTCTTAGCCAATCACTGGAATCTCAGCTCCAGGCAGTCCCTGGGACATCCTGGCCACTTCCTGAGTGTGCCGGGGCCTGGCTCTCACTCCTCTCCCTTCAGCCACATCTATCCCATCTCTTGCGCTCCTCCTCCCCAGGGAGGCCAGTCCCCCTGGAGCCCTGCTCCACAGCCTCCCTAGAACTCGCCACTACTTTGCCTTTTTGCTCCATGGGCCCGCAGGGCTGCACCGTGCACTGCGTTCTGTCTCGCTGTGCTCGCGCCAGCTGAGCTCCTGCATCTCGAGACTCGGAGGGTCTTCCATTCAGCAGGCTGGGGTGGAGATGTGTGTGACAGGGACCCCTTCTGACGCGCAAGTCTCAGTGACTCCTTTCCTGTCCCGAGCTTCCAACTCAAGGGGAAGGATGGTGCACAGCGCCCAAATGAACACATAAACACCTGTGCTAAGGCCGCAGAGTACTAATGGCTCTGAAGCAAAAAGCATCACTACACAGGAAGTGACAGGGGAGAAAGGGAGAAAAGAAGAGTGAGCACTTAGAGCAAGTACTGCTCCTACATTCCTAATGATCTGTCTCGTCACCACAGCTCTGTGAACTAGGTGTCACTGTAGAGAAGAGAAGCTGAGGCTGGAGTAGTTAGGAGGACACACAGCTGTCACGCAGAGCTTGGCCGCACACACTCCCAGCCAGCGTGCAAACTCTTTAGTGGCCTGGCCGCAACTGTGGAGCTCTGGCGGAAGTCCTGGCAATGACTGCAGTGTCCTGAATCCATGGCATCATGGCCGTGTCTCAGGAGGGTCTGCTATCTGGCTATGTACTGCTGCATGAGAAACCCCTAACTCAAGAGCTCTAAAGCAAAGGGCAGTGTTTACGGTGAGGACAGGGCGTGGCGGGGACAATCACTTCTCTTCCTGTAAGAGCTGAGGTTACTTGCAGGCTGAGAGGGCTGAAAGCTGATGCTGGCAGGTGGTGGGACCTTTGCTGGGGCTGTGCAGACATACACATGTGGTTTTCCCCTGCGGCCTCTTGGCTGCTCAAAACATGGAGGTAAGATCCCAAGGGTGAACATCAAAACAGACAGATACAGAGGCACAGGGAAATACAAACAAGGGGAAGAGAGAATTAGGGAAAAGCAGAATCACCGAGTTTTAGAAGTTCTGCAGCACCTATCTCTAGCACTTTTTTTTGGTACCAATACTGAACTCAGGACCTTGCACTCACTTGCCAGGCAGGAACTTGTGCTGCTGAGCCATATCCCAGCCTTTTTTTTTTTTAAGCACCTATCTCTTCTACAACATTGTGTTCATCTGAAAGTCACGAAGCCTGCCCACATTTTAAGCAAGGGACTTACACTCCACCTTTACTGGTGGACAGGTGTATGTCCAGTTCCCCAACTCTCCTGTAGCTTTTGTGAGGTACGTTTTGAAACAAATTCCTTTCAACTGTATTTTACGGATGGGGGTTTATAAAAAATGGAAGTGAATTTATTTCTAACATAGATCTATTAAAGTATGAATCTCTATGCTTAGCAGAAAACAAAATTAAAGTAGGAGGTATTCAAGTCTGAACCAAACTAAAGAGACATTAGTAAGTAGCCACATGTCAACTACCAGAAGAAAAAGGAGAAGGATAAAATCCTACATTACACCTCTTGAGGACATGACCTATACTATCTAAACTTTAAGTAATGATAACTTTTTGCATCATGTTTCTCAGCTTTGGTTTTCCCTTTTTGAAAAGAATTCTACCTCCTAAGCAAAACCAAAATTTATTTAAAACTTTTTAAGCAATGGCCAAATCTATCCATTTTCTAAAAATACAAAAAACAAACCCCCTCAAATTATTCCTAGAAACAAAAGAGTATTTTATTTCACTTGAATCAACAATTCAAATCATTGTCAGTAACATACAACCTTCATAATTCCTATCTGCCTACTGAAGAACACACGCTCTCTTTCTAAAGCAGAGATTACTTCCACAGACTTTCCAGAGTCATTAACACTGATAAGCTTATTGCATCTTATCAGAACCAAGGAGTATTTATGAAGGTTCAGTAAGCCCTTTAAAAGGGAAAATGTATTACACAAAATAAGAGGTCCCCATAGCCAACAGGTTGTCATGGCTTTACTTTCATTTTTTTAACAGATATGAAAATCTCGTATGTTCCAGGCATTACTATAAAACTATTTTTTTCATACAAAAACTTAACACGGTACTATGAACAAAATTAAGACAAATGTAAACTGAAAATGTAAGCAAGTAAAACGCAGTAAGTGACAAAGCATGTTACAAGAATAAGGCCTAGCCAGGCACGGTGGCATGTGCCTATAATTCCAGCACTCGGGAGGCTGAGGCAGGAGGATGGCTGAGAATTGAGGTCAGCCTGGGCTATATAGTAAGTTCAAGGCCAGCCTGAATTACAGAGCAGGGCTGGGAATACAGCTCAGCAGCATAGCGCCTGCCTGAACTACAAAGCAAAACCCGTCTCAGAAAAAAAAAAAAAAAAAAAAAAAAAAAAAAGGAGGAGGAGGAAGAGGAGGAAAAGAGGAAAAGGAGAAGAAAAGGGGAAGATAGAAGAAAAGGAGGGGGAGGAGGAGGAAGAGAAAGACGAGGAGAAAAACAGGGCCCTGCTCCTGGATTTGTATCCTGCACAATCTTACTACCTATATGCCCTGGGCAACATAACTAACCCCTGGCCATACTGATCATGGTACCTATCTCAGAGTCATCACCAAAAGAAAACAAATTGTGCACATAAATAACTCAGAATAACCACTGGCCTATACTATGGTTTCAACGAGGAACTACACGCACACAAAGTAAAAGGCAAAACACACACCAAAAACTTGCAATGATATTCTCTGAATTAATGTTAGGATCACTGGTATGCTGTTGTTTTGTTTTTTTAAACAGAAGTTCTACCAGAACTTGAGTCATTTTTTTCATGAAAAACCCTAAATGAGATTCTGGTAACTATAATTCATTTTAAAATAAGACATGCGAAGCAGCTAAGTTATGGTATATAAATGTTTCAAGGAATTTTTATATGCACATGTACCTGATTAAAAAGGTAATGGATGAGTAAGAAAATCTCCCTGACCTTAAACAGAAAAAAAAAAATCTACAAATACATTGTGTTTTGTTTAACAGAGACAGAGAGAACTTAAGCATTTCTGATACCTATAATAAATCTGCATGAGTCCAACATTCTACTATATTCACATAAAAATAAATGTTATAGAAGCAATTCAAATGCATCAGTATAAAAAAAGTTAACTTTACAGCTAATTTGGTTCTCAGAAGCCATTCATCTCAGTCATGTTCTGATCCCAATCATGTTTTTTCCTGTTCTTCAGACTGTTTATAAATAAATTCAAAACCCAAACCATAGGCCATAAAGTAGTGCCAGATAAATAGAAAAAAACAGCACAATTCCAATGCCTAATGAATAAAACAGCCTCTAAATTTTATTTTTAAATTTATCTTAACTGGTTCATAAAAACATTTTAAAATGTGTATTTACTGGGTAACACAAATTTTTAAAATGACAGGATTCATTTATGTAAATCTGGCAGTAGAGGTACACATTAATTAACTTGAAAAGGCATACCAGTTTTTCAAGTAAATGGGAAATTTAGAAAAATACAAAGTCCAAACTTACATAAATAGTATGTTAACAACAGGTAGGGGAGAAAAGTGATTAAACAGTAATAAAAATATGCACTGTACAATACACATATTACTTGCCATTACCATTATTCTGATTATTATTATGTCTCCCATGAAGAAACTGAGCATTAAAGATTCATGTTTTTGTTCTCACCTTTATATTTAAAATGTCTTCAGTACCAGGAGTGGTGGCACATGCCTGTAATCCCAGCGCTCGGGAGGCTGAGGCAGGAGGATCACTGAGTTCGAGACCAGCCTGGACTACAAAGTGAGCTCAGGCCAGCCTGAACTGCATAGCAAGACCCTGTCTCAAGAAGACCAAAAAAAGTGTCTTCTGTTACAGCTTAGGTCTGCAACGTCCCCAATAAGTCTCAAGAGGTGGGGCTTTTAGAAGGTCACTAGATCATGGGGCACCGGAGCTGACTTGCTGTGAGGGGTGGGGCCTAGTTGGAGCGCAGCCATTGGGGCATGACCTGGGTGAAGACTACATCTCCTTGCCTGGCTCCTCCCTTCTCTCTGCTCCCAGGCCCCTGACCTGAGCTTTTCTCCACAGGAAGCCTTTCTACCATGCAGTTTCTCCATCTGAACCTGTGGGCCCTGGGCAGAAACGTCTGAAAACATGAGCTAAAATAAACCTCTCCTCCTTTATGTTGTGGGTGTCAAGTACTCTGCCCCACAGACAAGAAACTGAGACATCTTCACATCATACCTCAAATCCTTTTTATTTTCTCACCTCCCTCCAACTCCTATTATGTGTCTAAGAGTAGTTAAGTACAACCTCTTGATTCCCCTACTTAACACTGAAATTCAGTTAGTAACCTTTTCCCTCCTTTCCCCAAGGATCTGATTTGAGCTAATATCCTTTTACTCCAGTCAACAACCATAAAGCCAGATGCAACCTCATTTTATTATATATACTGTATCTTCATTTTTATTGCAGAGAATGCATTCATTACATACCAAACTTGTTCACAGCCATCAGTAAGTCTAAGCTCCACAAGTGTCTGTTTGACATCTGTGCAGTCTTTCTTTTTGCCTAAGTTTATTCTCTAGGATTCTTTAAGAAATGATCGTAGAAGCACATGGTCCTGAGTTCGATTCCCGGTACCAAAAAAAAAGAAGAAGAAGAAGAAATGATCATAGAAACAACAGTTACACAAATTCTCACTCCCAGGGGCTGGGAATTTAGCTCAGGGGCACAGCGCCTGCCTGGGAAGCACAAGGTCATGAGTTCGATTCCCAGTACCGGAAAAAAACAAACAAAAAAAAACAAAAACAAAAAAAAAAAAATTCTCACTCCTTAACATTTCCCTCACTGTCTTTCAGTTCAGCTGGGTATAAAATTTTTGGCTGTCATTTGTTGTCCTTGGTGTATATCCAATGTTATTCAACTGCTTCTAACATGAATAAACTACTACGACCAAAATCAGATCATAATATAGTATCCTACTTAGTAAGAATTTTGGGTTCTTTTGCCTAGATAAGAATAATATCTTTAAAATCCAGTAATTTTTAATAGAATGTGACTACGTTAGTCACTTTTGGATTACTTCATCCAGTTACGCACTGTGCCTATTCCAAACATAATGGTGAATCTTTTTAATTTCAGGAAACTTTCTTGAAATTATAATTGTTATGTTAGGTTTTGTTACTTTTGTTCTTCAGAGACTCACTTTATAATGAAACTTCTTTGTCTTTAGTAACTGTCACTTTTCTATGGAATGCTTCATTTTTCTTTTTTTCCTGTTAATACTTTTTTCTTCATCTGTTTATGTGAAGAAATGTTTTATTGTGGCGTTTAGTTATGTTTCATTTTTAAGTAATTTCTTTCCTTTATTTCTCATTCCCAAATTAGCACATGTCTAAGTCTTCCTTATTCAGTTTTAGATTGCTCTTTCATACTTGTATGATTCTCTAAAGTTCTCTGGATATGTTATGAAACGCTTGTTTTGTGGACATTTCTTCTGGCATGCTTTCACTATCTATAATAATATTCTTCTCCTTACTCCTCTTTTCTTATTAAAAAAAAAAAAACTATGGAGCATTCAACTATGATCCTTGCCTATTGCTCATTTTAATGTAAAATAGACTCCATAAAAACTGCAGCAGCTTTTCAGCAATAACTGTCCTCTTTTGTTTTCATGAAGAATACTAAAATACAGATTCCTGAGTATGATCTCCTCTGTGTTTCTTCCCCCACTTTTACCTGATCTTTTTCCTCTGTGCTCATCACCTCTACCTTGTTTACTCTGGATTCTACGCCCAGCAGTGTCTCCCTAGTGCAGGGAGTTAGTTAGCCAGGAAAGCACCTTCAACATCAGTTTTCAGAATTCACAAACTAGCTCTAATCCTTCAAAACTTAATGTGTACTGTGGCCATCTCCCGACACCTTTTCCACTTTAAGTTCTCAAACTTCCCTACCACACTTTCCAGGAAGTCCTTGTGACTAGCTTAGGGATGTGTTCTCTGGCCCATCACATACTAGGCTGCTTCCTTCTGCACAAGTGCTGATACCACACAGATCTTATAACCACAAGTTATTTCCTATTATCCATTTGTATTTGCATTTATGGGGATCTGTTTGCCTAGTCTTATGCAGGTGGTCCATGAGTTTTTGGGTTTACCAATCTAGCTGCTCTGTTCTTAGAGGAAACTGAGGCAACTGAAAAAGAAACCCCTAAGCCGGGCATGATGGCACACACCTGAAATCACAGCATGTGGGAGGCTAAGACAGGAGGATTGTTGCAAGTTCGAGACCAGCCTGGGCTACAAAGTGAGCTCAAGGCTAGCCTGTCTCAAAACACCAAAAAAAAAAAAAAAGAGAGAGAGAGAAAGAAAGAGAAAAGAAACCCTGCCCTAATTTTCCTAAAACTCACTCTTTTCAAAATAAACTTTAAGTATCCCTAAAATCTAAGCCAGTGAAGGTAAATCTATTTGCTTCCACCTAGATCTTGAATTTTAAGCACTAAGAACTTCAAGGTTATAACACAGCTAACCTCAGGTTTCTTTCATCTTTCCTAAAAATACCAAATCTGCTCACATAATGATATAATCATTAACTGCTTCTCATTAGAAATTTGAAACTTTTAAGTAAAAACATGAAACACAGAAAGAAATGGAATCCCATCACTCACAAGGCTGAGGCAGTAGGATCACCATGAGTTCCAGGCCAGCCTGGGCTGCACAGTGAACTCAAGGCCCAGCCTGGACTACACAGTGAGACCTTGTCATGAAGGAAGGAAGGGAGGGAGGAGGGGAGGGGAGGGGAGGGGAGGGAAGGGAAGGGAAGGGAAGGGAGGAGAGGGACGGAGGGAGAGAGAGAGACAAAGGGAGGAAGACAGAGAGAGAGACAGAGAGAGGGGAAGAGGGGAGGGAGAGAGGGAGCATGAACTCTAAAATCCACTTAAAGAAATCTACATACTACATGTAAGCAAACATGCAAATGCCATAAAAACATTAAATAAGAACCATTTACTAGGGGCAAAAAAATCCTAGGAGAGTATCTTCTAAACTTCTAGAAAAAGAGTGTTGTTTCTTTGTAATTCATGCATAGCTGAACATCTTGAAATTCAGTCCTGTCTCCGGCCACACCATCCTGAACACGCCCGATCTCATCTGAAACTCTGTCCCTCCACTATCACTTATATTTTTTTCAAAAGAGAAGATTCTTCTTTTTATGTATTGAATTTTATTTTCAAAGGCAATAATCAATGCTGACAAAAATATGATACATTTTATAGTGAGATGAGTAAAAGCTGGTACATAACCAAACAGCCTCTGTATGAAAAAAACCTTAAAATTTTTCAAGCCCTATGACCCAAGTTATACTCCTAAGGCTGGGGATACAGCTCAGGGCACAATGCCTGCCTGCCAAGCATGAGGTCATGAGTCCAATTACTCGTACCACACACACAAAAAAAAATTACACTTCTAGGAATGAATTAAAAGAAATCTTATTTATAGCCACAAAATATTTATATAGATATTAGAAATTTAAAAGTGAAAAGAAAAAAAATTTTAATTAATGTCTAGGAATTAGATACCTAACTTCCCTAGGAAATGATCATATATAAAAAGGCTCAAATCAGGACATTTTAAAATGTCTAAACTGGGCATGGTAGCACACACCTGTAATCCCAGCACTCCGAAGACTGAGGCAAGACAATGACCACAAGTTCAAGACCAGCCTCATCCACACAGTGAGTTCAAGGGCAGCCTGAACTACACAGCAAGACCCTGTCTCAAGCCCCCACATCCTCCCCCAAAACTGTCTAGTGTAACTCATTCTCAAAAACCATTAATAGTTCTCAATGCTCTGAATCTGATCCAAGTTCACAGTGACAAAAGATCACAACTTATGTAGGGGAATGTTTACAATATAATGCTAGTCAATAAGTGTGTCCAACAGATCTACCCAAGCTCACCATCCCAAGCCTCCATTCAAAAGGACCTCAACTAACTCAAACAGGCACAGGTCGGGGGGGAAATATCTCACCCTGGGACTTTAGCTAAGTTTCCTTCAATTAATTTACATGCTTACGAATTTTCAGATATTTCAGTGATCATACATTACTTAGTAAACAAGGAGAAAAGGTAAAAAAGCCAATATAAATCTATTGGACTTGTCATTTACTAAGAACAAAAATTCACTGAATCAATAATGAAAACAATGGAGAAGAACTTGAAAAAAGGTTAACACATTTAAGAAAAGACCACACACACAGGAGCACATGAAGAACAATTCCAAAAGAAGGCAAACAGGAAAGACGCACCAATATAAATATCAAATATACACATTCCAATTCTCCCAACGTACCCCAGATGCAATGGAGCTGAAGACACTGCGTCTCTTTCATTTACAGATTTGATTTCTAATTGTTCTGTAATGAAAACTGCAATTTCTGTGATCATTGGAATCTAACTATTCCGTAATGGATATGCTATATTTCTTGATGATTGAAAGTATGAAAATTCATTTTTTTATCATAATTCATTTTAAAATCATTTAATCTAAATATCAGATGATCATAAATGATGTGAACCACACTGTGAAATAATTTCTAAGGTCACTTATCCTAAAGTTACAGTTGCTCTACACAAGTGAGGGTGAATTTTCTGGGGTTGGGCGCCCAAACTGCAACCCAAAACCCACTTATTTATCGCAAAGTACCAACACTCAATTAAACCTGAGTGCTGAGGTTTTAGTTTAGAAAAAGTAACTCACACGTTAACATCTTTCATCCTAAAAAGAACACACACACCATAGGTTCACCACAACTGCTTTAAACTACTCCAAGTTTTAAAGTGACTTGTATGTTACTACAGGTAAAAAGCCCATTTCACAAAAATAAAGAGTAGTATCAACTACTATATCAAACAGATTTTCCCTACTAATGTTCCATGGGATGTTAATGGCATGGATCAAAAATAAAAGGAAAAGGTAGTGACTTAAATAAAAGGAGTAGGTTTCTTCACAGAAGAGCCTCTGCGCTCATGAGCATGTAATCTCTGAGGCAGCAACTTTCTCCAAATCTATCTCAAGAGTGACTCTACACTCAAATAAACCAAATCTGGTTATTCCTCCGTTCCCAGGAAGACAGTGTGCACGCGTGGGATGGTGCTGTATCGCTAAGGATCAAGGGGATTAAATTGAAAGGCAGAAGTCCACGTGGGGAAGACAGCCAGGATGCAGTTACTTAAGTTTGGAACTCAAGAAAGAAACGGGACACAAAGAATCTTAAAAAGAACAGGCCTACGTATGGCAGCTGAAACCATTCTTGAGTATCTTACTGCCCAAAAGGTTTTCTATTTTTACTCCAGATGCCATTAATTCAAGAGTTACATCTTTACAATGTATCACAAACGTTCACTGAACCACCTGTTTACATATCCACCTGTCCCTCCAGATGAATTGTGCTTCTTGCTCCCTACAAGCAGGGATCCTTGCAGGCACAGCACCTATTACAGTACTATATTTGCAATAAAGAAAATGCTAACCAAATAAATGTTTGCTTCCAAGTCACTCTCCTTTAAAAAATCAAAAGAAAACCCAAATTTACCTTATTCATGTTCTAACTACATTTTAAAATATGCAAAGAAAAACACCTCGAGTTTAACAAGCACAAGAAAGCTTATTCATATATGTAGTAGAGATACACTAAACTGTGTCTTTGCCTTGGTGTTCAGTAAGTCTTCTTTCCCCACTTTTACCAAAGTATAATTGGGAAATAAACATCTTACATATTTAAGGTATACAACACAATATGTCTATATAATGTGAAATGATTAAGCTAATTAATGTATCACCTCCCCTGGTTAACATAGAAATTTATTAAACTTTGACTGTGGAAGGTCCTGAACCAATGCCTATTTCAATGTCCTTTCCATCATCCTTGAACCTACATTTCCACCACTGAAATGGTATGAAAAAGTAAGTTGCCATCGTATTTAACCAACATGACAAAAGCCAGCACCATCAACCATGGCTGCTGGAGAAACAAAGCCTGGGGAAAACAAAGTATCCACTTTCAAGTATGCATAAACATTCTAGAAAACTCTCAGAAAAATTCCTTATGGGCTTTTATGTATCATAATTCTGTCAGCTAAAATAAATGTGCACAAAGTAATATAACAGCAAAGCGCTGTACTAATGATAATTATAAAAGCTGTTAATTTTATATTCAAAAACAATTATTAACTTTCAACCTGTTACAAAGGGAAATACACTAACAGGCAATAAATGTATTAGAGTAAATTAGATCTTCTGTCTTGGTTTTTTTTTCTTTGTAAGGCAATAAAATGTCGTTATCTTTTACAATGCCTACTAAGAGATTGGATTATATCACAAATCTAAACCATAGAATTTTTACTGTTTTTTAGCATTCATAAAGCAAACGTAGGTAACTTTTACAAACTGTATTTACTTTTTTTTTTATAATTCCATTACAGTCACAAGTCTTTCAAGAAAAACAGGTATTTGGGGGTCTCTCATACCTTATGAATATAAAAAGCAACTTTGCCCCCTCAAAATCTTATTCATAAGAGAAAAATTCCAAAGTCAGTAATATTCACCAACAAAGCCATGAGGCATTAAAATAATACTTTGTTCCTCTACTGATTTCCATTCAAAGTATGCATCCACTTGGTACAGCCAATGTGCACTGTGAGACCCAAGGAGCAATTTGGAAGCTGACACTGCTGAGGAACTAGCCATATATCAAATGGTCAAACTTAAATATCCAACAATTAGAAATGTTCAGAAATCTCTTTTAGAAGTTTCTCTATACTCGTTTACTTTTATATGACAGTGTATTCAGCATCAGATTGATTTTAATAACGAGCCACTAAGCCAGAACGTGTTCCCAGCATATTTATAATGAAGACACACCTACACACCTGTGTGAGAGATGCATTACAGAAATGAATCTGTAGTCGCACTGATTTACAGCAGAATTACCATTAGCCTTACAAATGGTGAGTCCCTCGTAAACATACTGTTTAGGCTACAATTTATAATCTAGGAATACTACTTGCAAGCAACTTCTTCATACAAAATGGAATATCCAAAGTATTACATTTTAAAATACCACAGTATAGTAAAAACCAATTATATTTTTCTTTTAGAAAGTCCCAATCAATAAAAACCAAATCACAAACCCGCTATACCAATAACAATTAGATACTTAATCAAGATTTGTATGTTCAAAAGTTAGTAACACTTTACATATTAGCTACACTGTGTTTTCACAAGTTTGAACAAAGCCACATTTAGAGTAGCCTCCATTGTGCCATATACAAATAAGATCATCTCAATTAGTCATAAAGCAATCAAAAACATTCTTTAAAAAATTCCTTTATATTGCTTTTCTGTATAAATGCAAATGACACAGATGAAAGGGAAGGTAGGAGAGAAACAGATGCAGGGAAGGACAGAATAATAAAAAAACAAATCACAAATCACATTTTTAAAGAAATCATACATATGATATGAGTGTTATATCCATAATTATCAGAGTATTATCTAAAATATACTATAATTATCTACTCCCATAAAAGATCTGCTACATTTTAATAGGGACCTAGGGGAGACATATTCAAGTATAAAAGCTAATATTGTACTTTTTAGGTACTAATAATTACTATGCTTTATTTGCATTAACACCACTACAACGGTGTACTGAGTCCAAAAGTCAAGTTCAACAAATCTCCCAACTATTTACTGATCTACATAATTTCCCCAACTAACTACTGCTTCTCAGAAATCTCCCCATTCAAAATATACCATCAGTTCCCACATTCTCTTAGCCATAGTTTACTGTATTTCAAAACTTGAGTCACCTGTATGCATCGTCTTCTTTCAAGTCTCATATCATCCTGATGGGGTGGGGGAAGGGAGGGAAGAGTCCAGCAGCAAAACTATAACACTGTGTGAAGAAAAACAGATTATGATAAGAGATAATGATTAAGACAATTACCCCTAGTTGAGGAATATCTAATGTAACTACAAACCCCAAACATACAGATAACATTACTTTAAATTTGTAAAATTAGTTTACTAACATTTACACTTTCTCGAATAATTTCCTTTAGGCTTCATTAATCAAAATCAACTACATATAAAATGAACTGTCAGGGAAAGCAAAACCAGTTTTAAAATGTGCCTACTACCAATGAAAATGTGCTATTTTTAGTAATCAAATAATTGGAATATTCCACTGTACGATTTATGGGAGGGGTCTACATTTTGTAATTTTTATCGACACAAATTACTATGAATGTGAATTCACTTTTCATAATCACTATCAAAGCAGAGATAATAGAAGTTACTTCACAAGAAAAACATTTCAACCTATTGTTTTCCATTAAATTTAGAGTCACATGCCAGGTGTGTGACTTTAATCCCAGCACTTGGGAGGCAGAGGCAGGAAAATCCTTAAGAGTTTGAGACCAGCCTGGGCTACAAAGTGAGCTTAAGGCCAGCCTGAACTGCATGGCAAGACCCTGTCTCAAAAAGACAAAAAATAATAATGATAATAAAAAATAAATAAATAAATTTAGAGTCACTTCCCACAACTGTTCCCTTAAGCCCCCATGTCCTTGGCTCTCCAAGTGTCTTCTCTATTTTATTGCAGTCCTCTTACAGTGACCTATCCCTACTATTGCTTCCTCTGGCACTTATGACTGACAGCAAATTCCATGACTGGTAAAAAATGAACACAATTACCAACTCAGATTACGTAAAGAAACAAAATGAAGCACATGCTTAAAAAAAAAAAATCTAACTTACGAGATGAGTGAAAATTTTTATTCTTAAATTGATACTATAAAATTAAATGAGTATTCCAAATGGAACAATGTTGCTTGTGTTGGTCAAATTCCCAGGCTAGCTAAAAGAAACCTACTAACCCCAAAAGATACTACTTATCATATGCATTGAGGACCCTGCGAAAGAAATGCAGGAACTAGTCCAATGCCACAAGTTTTAAAAGTTTCCTTTGCACACTTCTAAATGCTTATAATTCCCTATACTTAATGTATCCCAATTATCCTACATAATAATCATTTTCTCTCATTTGTTCAACTCTCCTAAATACCATGCAAAGCTCTTATTGCCTCTGTATAGTTCATTTCAGGTAAGTTATAGGAAATCAAGTTGACTGAACTAATTCCCTTCAATACAGGTATTTAAAATTTCCAACAGGTATGCTAATTACGCCCAAATGAACTTATTGGTAGAATTCCAAACAGTGAAGGAAAGAAGAGGAAAAACACCTACTCAGGTGGTTGGGGAGTGGGGTGGTCCATACATAAACAAGTATATCAAACTCCAAATATTGATTTACTTATTTCTCCTTTTATTTTAAACTCTGGGTTCTTTAAAAGCTCCAACTTTATACTCCGAAGTAGTTGCAACCAGAGATATTTCACTAGAGGAGAAATTCAGGGATAGGGGATTAAGCGTGTTAATTGTTTTGAAATTAGGAACTGCCGCCTGTGTCTGAAATCACTGCCTTTAATCCAGATTCAGTCCAAAGAACTATCCAGTTCAGACACTGCTATAATACCATCAAATAATACTCTAGTCAACTGCTCTACCCACTTGTGAAGATACATGTATTTATCAGAATGTTTATTTCTAAAAATAACACAATCACCAAGAATCAATTTTCGCTCCAAAGCCATAGTTTTCTTTTTAAAAAAATATTTTAAAATTTTTTAATTCCCTAAAAAATGATCAGTCTATTTCTGGCACAGGCATGAGGAAAGAAAATACAAACTCTGTCTCTTGCTACGATTGATTGATTTATATCACATTCTTCACCTATAAAATGTTACAACACTTTGCCAACTTGAATAATTTCATCAGAAATGGATGGTATTAGTAAGAAAAAAAGTTTATAAGAAAGCAGAATCAAATAAAATAGCACAGTTCTTAACTTTAATAAGTTACTAAAGTGTAATACAAATAATAGATACCCTGTCTTTAATTCAAATTAAGTAAACTATTTTGCTGTACTTTATCTTCAGTGAATGTTTTTATATATGACATTTATAATGATTTGCACAGGTTTATACAGACCTTCAACCCATCAACTTATTTATTCTCTTGTATTTTGAGTTCCTGAAAGAACCCAAACCCCAGAATTTTTCAGGAATCTAACTCCCACTACTACAGACTACTTGCTATATAAAGTAGATACATGTACGAGGAAATTTCTACATCTGGAGACCTAAGTCACACAGGCTCATTTCTAGCCCAGCTCTCTCCACAGTTTGAGGCCCACATTTCAGATCTCAGTGAACCGACCTTGCACGTCCCAGTTATTTTTCAGGGTACTTTATATTTTACTTTCATTTACTTAATCTTCATAATCACATAAAACAGGTACCACTATCGTTCTTATTTTTGCAAGAAACTGAGGTCCCAAAAAATCAAGTCACCCCAAAGCCACACATGACTAATGGCAGAGGTAAGATGCAAACCCGAGCAATCTGACTCCACAGCCACTGCTCAATCCCTATGCCAAAGTACATTTACCAATTCCCTAGTTCCCCAATTCAAAATGAATGAATGAATGAATGAATGAATGAATGACAAAATTCTCTTTCCTGAACTCTCCATCTTGGCTAATGTGTGACACCATCAGCCCAATATCCTGAGCTAAATTACTAGTCATCTAGGATGCTTTCTTTATCCTTACCCTACCCACATACAATCCACAAATTCTTATAGATTTTACCTCAGAAAGATCTTTTCCTTATCTTTCCATTTCTACAGATCTTATCTTGGTAAACTGGACCTAACGTTCACGTCTTCATTCTTTATAGCCCATTCACATCAGAACTGTATATGCCCCTTAAAAAGAATCATGCCACCATTCCAACCCAATTACATGTAATTATGTTATTCAAAAGCTAGAACCACTGAGCAATGAGTCTTTATGCCACTGAAAATTTAAAACTTCAAAGCAAAAAAGATGAGAAAACTTAAAACTTCAAATTTTCCTCCCATGATTTTCATTTAGAAGATATTATATTATGATTATATTTGCATCACCATTTTAATAAGTGCATGGTACTCCACTGCCCAGATGTAAACATATTTTAAGCAAACACCCAATGGAAGGTAACTGGCTTGTCCCCATTGATTCACTACCACGAATTTTAAACCTTGCATCGCTAACGGGTTTAGAGCAACACGAACAAAACACAAAGAGTCATCAAGATTTTTTAAAATCTCTTCTACTGATGTGCTTGCTTACAGATAATACTTTATACCACCTACACATAATGTGCTCAAACTATCTATACTGAAATTGTTTTCAGATCGAACACTATTTCACTATGTAGTTCAGGCTGGGCTTGATCTCGTTTTGTAGCCTAGGCTGGCATCGAGCTTGAGATCCTCTTGTCTTAGCCTTCCAAGTGCTAGGATTACAGGAATGCACCACCATGCCCAGCTTTTTTTTTGTCTGACTTTTCTATATGAGGTGATCTTTATAAAGTATGACAGATACACATACAGACTTTTATATATAAAATATTATATATAATTAATTTACATTAGTGTATGCATACATATACTTAGTTGGTTATATGTACTTATATATGTATACAATTATATATAATTTGTAAACCACTGCTTTTAATTACCTTTGTACTTTAGAAATACAGAAAATAACAAGGCCCAGGAATAACCCAAAACACACACTCTCATTAACAGCTTATATTTCCAACAAACCCACTACAGGGAGTAATAAAATGAGTTTAGTTTTACTTATTTTCCTTGCTATATTTTTGTGAAGAGAAAATCTTTGCTATGGAGAAATGTCACTTCCTGAAAAAAAAATCCTAAATTTTGTGCTTCTGTATTTCAAGACACTTATTATCTTTCAAATTGGATGTCCATGTCTCTTACTTCTAGCCCTAACCTCAGATGTTGCCTCCTGCTCTACCCTGACCACCCAAAGATTTGGGGGTGCAAGGAATTAAACCCAGGAGTACTGACCTCCATCCCCACTTCACCCCTACTTTCCTTTAATTGTGAGACACAGTCTAACTGCCCAGGCTGGCCTAGGATTTGCAATGTTCCTCCTTCAGCCTCCCAAGTAGCTGGGACTAGAGGCATGCGCCACCGCAAGAAGCGTCTAGACTGTCTCTCTCCTGTCCGCTTGCCATCTCATCCAACAAGCTGCTGGACAGCTGCCTACTCTGCCGCATTACTACCTGGGCGTACTGTGCCTAAAGCGTCCCCAGTCTAATCGTCCTTCTCTACTCCTACCACTGCCACTCCCAAGGCGACCGCGCTAGAAACTACGGGCTTCTTTATCTCCTCTAAATGATTTTACTGAATCCTATCAATCTGAAAAAATGCCTCATAACTTTTTATTCTTCTCCATGCCCACTCTACTCTCTGTTCCAGGTCTGTATTTCACTAGAGCTACAACAAATGGCCTCTCTGATGGCCTGATGGTGTGCCAGAAACAAAGGCAGAGGCTCCCAAACTAGATCCAAACTATACTCCAAAATCCCGATTCAGGAAGCCCAGACAAAGGATTCAAAAATTTGTTTTTGAGACTTTCCAGGTGTTTCCAAACAGGCAACTCTGGGAGCTACTATGCTTAGTGACACCTTACCCCTTGTCCTATTTTATCCTGCACATAAATGTCACCTCTCTCTTCCTGAAATACATGGCTTCCAACCTGGATTTAACTCCTCTACAACGTAGGAACACTCAGTCAAATCTCACTCAAAAGTTCAACATGGCATCCCATAAAATGCATTTAATCATCTTCTGCATTAACCCCAAGTCATGTAAGCCCTACCTAAAATTTGTCCCTTCCTTACCTGACACCTGCCCATCTTCAAGACCACTTCAAATGTTCTCATCCAATTTGAAGTCACTCTACCTTCCCTACTAATTTGCATTTAATTATGTACCATTATGATTTTGTTACCTATCTTATATACTCACTCTACTGATAATATCTACTGTTAGGTGAGAGGGACTATTAGGTCTCATATTCACGTTAGCTCAGAAATGTTCAATGAGAAGACTGGCATAGTGGAATAGCAACAATAAAAAGATTTATTCAAGGGCTGGGCATGATGGCACACACCTGTAATTTCAGCACTTCCAAGGCTGAGGCAAGAGGATTACCTCGAGTTCGAGGCCAGTCTGGACTATATAGCAAGACCCTGTCTCAAAAAAACAAAACAGAACAAAACAAAACAAAATCCAAAGACTTATATAGAAAAAGCAAGTTTTATAAAGCTGTATGCAGATCTAGGGTATTTTTTGAAAAAAGGAAATAAAAAAGTTATAGACAGGTGTGGCAACACAAATTTGTAATCCCAGCTTTTAGGAGGCTGAGCCAGGAGGGCTGCTGCAAGTTCGAGGCCAGCCTAGGCTACAAGTGAGTTCAAGGCCAGTCTGAACCGCATAGCAAGACCTGCCTCAAAAAGAAGAAAAAGGTCATATACAGAACAAGTATAAAGTACATACAAAGTATAAATAACAGTTACCTCTGGAAAGAGGAACTATAAGAAACTTCTTACCCTTTGTATTTTCTAAATTTTCCTACACATGAACATGTACTTCATGATGAAATAGAATCTTAAACCTAGAGTCATCATGATCCTTAAAAACTTTCACCCTGAATTTTCTCTGTTTTTTGGGGGGAGGGTTGGTATCAGGAATCAAACTCACGACCTCACACTTGCCAGGCAGGCACTGTGCCGCTGAGCTAAATCCCCAGCCCCACCCTGAATTTTCTTGATCAACAAAATTTGTAAAACTAACTAGCATGGTGCTCATCAGTAATCAGACTCTCATAATCCTAACACATATGGCTTGTTATTAACATTTAAACCAGGTGTTGTGGCGCACGCCTGTAATCTCGGCCGTTATGAGGCTGAGGCAGGAGGATCATTCCAAGTTAGAGGCCAGCCTAGGCTACATAAGTAAGTTCAAGGCCAGCCTGAACTGCATAGTGAGACCCTGTCTCAAAGAGACCAAAAAAAAAAAAAAAATTTTAAGCATCAACATCTCCACACCTTTGCTTCAATTCCACTGGCTTCACTAAAGTGAATATTCAACTTCTTAGACTTCATTCACAACCCTGCAAACCAATTACTACACTGGCATGCTAGTCCTCTAGCTCTACAGGGGTGGTTTCTTCTTTTTGGGGGGAGGGCTATCATTTCAGTCAAAATGATAAACCTTAATAGAGTACAACTGTTTATTACTTTCCATATTACCAAGAGACCCAGAGTAGGTTAAAGAACTAGAGTTAGTATTAATATTAAAGTAAATCTTAGAAAATAAAGGCCCAGAAAATTCTTTTAAATACCCTATGGGCCATCTCTGTCCTTAAGAAAAATGAAATTCTAAATATGGTGAAAATTTATATATTTTAGAGAATAACTCATATGATAAAATTACTCTTTTAATTTTAAACCCTTAGTTACAAATTATAATCCTAAATTCCTCTCTACCAACTTAAATTCATGCTGGTTTTTCCTAGACTCTGAAAAATAAAAGAACAAATACAAAACTGCTATACATAGCCTTAAAAAGCACTTTCCAGAGGCACAGACCTACTTCTCCGCCTCCAAAACTGAACTTTTAACAAATCTCCGCAAATTTTTCTAGCTTAAATCTCACATTTTATTTTTCAATTTATGATCTCCAAATGTACATACAGTACAAACATGAATGTTGGCAACTGTAACTATTCCTACAGAGTTTTCTTCATTAAAATCTTACTTTTAGGAAACCATTTCATGCTGGAAAATACAGAAGTATGTTATTAGAAATAAAAAGACCCAACAAAAAAGCCATTATGATATAGATGTACACCCGACATGAGAAACTACTGTGAAACATATCATTTAAATTCTTATAACCACAGCACAGGAGGAGGAAAGTCACACATGAGAAAGGGGCTCTCACCTTTTTCTTAATTTTTTTGATATGTCTAGGTTACTCGGTTTATATGTCAATTGTTGCAAATCTCAAAAAAACAAAACCCACAGATAAACCTGCACAGTTCAAATTTGCACTGTTCAAAGGTCAAGTGCACTGCTGTAGCTTATATTACTCTTATCTCTGCTTCTCTCTTACTACAGGCTCTCCCCCAGTCTCTGGCAGAGCCACAATGGACAAAGTCCCATTCCCCAAACACCACTGATTTGCTCAGGCTATTCCCCGAGTCTCCCTTGTCCACACCTCTGCCTGTCAGCTCCACACTCAAGTCCAAAGCCAATGCTTTCCAGCACACTCTCCTGCTACTGACCCTACTGCCTAACCTGCCTGCTGCAGCGGTACCTGCATCATGACTGCCCCCAAGGCCCCCACCCCCAGTTCATCTCACCTTCCAGAAGCAGAGCTCCATGGCCACAGCTGACTGCCAGTAAAGGACCGAAAGCAAATCATAATCACCAAACCAACATCTAACTTGAGTCACTGTTGAAGCAAGTAAGTGAGCTAAGATTTTTAAGTATTTAAGATGAGTTAACAAGCACAGGTGATACCTGCAATCTAAAAGTGGAATGAATGAGCATGAGTGATGGCGAACCTCTCAGAGCTTTCAATGACATAAACAGCCCACTGTAGCATGAGTGCTGTAGATTCACTATTAATGCTTATTAGCTCTGTAACAACTCAGTGCAAACAGCACAAGAGCTAATAATTTACATAAGGGAACTGTTACATGAGCTTAAAAAATTTATACAATTATCTACTCTATATAAACAACTATAACTAGATAAAGGTTGGAAATATTTTTTTCCTTTTAAATAGAAAACACCTTTTTAGAGAGTATTTTATATGTAGTATTACTAATTTAAAACTATTAGAAAATCAAATGAATGAAATACTAGTAACTGCTGAAGCAGGAGACTGAGATATGAGAGCTCATTATATTACTCTCTATTTTTGTGTATGTTTTAAGTTCATTATTAAAAGGTTTTAAAAAATAAAAGTGGAAAAGCTGGGCATGGTGGTGCACACCTGTAATCCCAGTATTCGAGGTGAGGCAGGAGGATAGCTATGAGTTCGAGCCCAGCCTGGGCTACAAAGAGAGCTCAGGGACAGCCTGAACTGCACAGGAAGACCCTGTCTCAAAAGGACCAAAAAAAAAAAAAAAGTGGAGTAGATGAAAGTGTTAGAAGTACAGCAATTATCAAACTATAAAATAAGTGAACTAGGGGGCTGGGGATTCAGCTCAGCAGCAAAAAGCGCCTGCCTGGCAAGCGCAAGGTCGTGAGTTCGGTTCCGGGTACCGGAGAAAAACCAAAAAAAAAAAAAAAAAAAGCTCAGCAGCAAAAAGCGCCTGCCTGGCAAGCGCAAGGTCGTGAGTTCGGTTCCGGGTACCGGAGAAAAACCAAAAAAAAAAAAAAAAAAAGTAAGTGAACTAATGGACAAAAGCAACAAACTAAAAGAAACTTTAAAATTCAGTGATATTTTATAATGAGGTTTATCAACACTCCATGACTAAGGAAAATCTTGTCAGCTGTTCTTTTTGGTCTTTTGCATCTGTTTTGGGAAAGGGGAAAACATGAAATACTGGGTTTGGTTTTGTTTGGTTTGCTTCTGGTTTTCGTTTTTTGAGACAGAGTTTCACTATGTAGTTCAGACTGGCCTTGAACTCATAATGTTGCTTCAACTGGCCTCAAACTGACAGTGATCTTCCTGCCTCAGCCTTAGCCTTAGCCTTTCCCAGTGCTGGGATTATAGATGTGTGCTACCACACCTGGCTGAAATGCTGCTTTTAAGTAACTCACTAATAAAAATTTATCTATGTAAGTTTTGGTTCCTAAAACATTTTTTAGAATCACTCATGCATTAACAAATGCACAGCTGTGATGCGGAAACTTGGGGAGCTGAAGCAAACAGCCTTTTGGATGTCATCAACTAGCTTCAAGGGGGATCAATACAGCTCAGACTTCCCAGTGCCAAAGTCCACCACAGAGAGAAACTGCATTACTGAGTCAGCAGACAATTTTCTGGCCACTCTTAAAGAAAAAAACTGCACATTCTAATAAGTTCCCTCAAAATTTATTTTATTTTCATTACCTAAAGTCACATTTGTTTTTTGTTTTTTCTTCAGATTTTCTCTTATACAGAAGAGCACACTCTTTATATCCAATACAAATTATTAACAACGAATTTATTATCCGATGTAGACCACAGCAACTTAAATTTCATTTAATACAAATCCATCCTTTGCCAGATGTGGATAGAAACTAAGGTCTAGAACGGTGGTGTTGCTTACTTATGAAAGAAACACAAATGAAAAGACATGCTTATTACACCAGTGATTCAAAGTATCATTTTAACTAATAAGTGAAATTACTGTACAATGCCACACAGATCTGTAAATATGTGTATAAGTACATGACCACTTACATGTAAATAAAATGCACAGGAAAATGTCTAGAAAGATAACAGCAAAATTTTATGAGCAGTATTTCTGGTTAGAGCAAAGGGACTGGCAGGTAATGGTGTGAGAAGAGGAGAGAGAAGAAAAACCACACACACATACACAGGGTGGTCAAAAACTACAATCAGTGTTTCAGGGTTTTTTAAAATTTATTACAGTGAAAGACACATTGCCATTAATTCCTTTCAAAATGTACTCCCTCCCTTTGAACACACCTGTCCCACCATCCTTTCCCCTCCGAAGCAGTTCTGAAGTCCTGTCTGCGTTGCTCAGTAGTGACTGTCTCAAGGTCTGGAATTGACTCAAATCATTTCCTTTTCATGATCATTTTGAAAGCTTGTTTGGAGATTCTAGCTTAAATTTGTGTGTCAACCTGACTGGCCCATGGAGGACCGACACATCTGGCCAAGCATTCTGGGAGTATTTGTGTTCTGGGAACACTCAGCTTCCATAACATGAGCCAATTAATTCCTTACCATGAACCCACACATATCACACCTCCTTAACATTCCTTTCCCCTCTTCAGGACTAAACTCAGGCAAGATCCGTATGAACACCCACTTTGGAAGCCAAGCCCAACCATATTAGGGAGGGCCCAGAGACTACCTTGAGTTTTTCACAGATTTTGACTCATGAAGTATAAAACCAGGCCTAATGACAGCACGGTGATATACACCTATAATCTCAGCACTTGGATTGCTGAGGCAGGAGGATGGCTGTGAGTTCCAGACCAGCTTGGGCTACACAGTGAGTTCAAGGCCAGCCTGAACTGCAGAATGAGATCCTGTCTCACAAAAACAAAACAAAACAAAACAAAACAAAACAAAACCAGGCCTATACAAAAATCAAAGACCAAAGAGACTTCTAGAACAAAAACTAACACTCTTAGAAGGGGGGGAGGTATAGATACACACACTCCCTTATATAGAGTATAAAAAATTAGTAGGCAAGCAAAGAAAGAAAAAAACTGATTCAGTCAACCCCAGTATGGATATTAGATTTAGCTGAACAAAAGACTTTTAAATCAGTTATTGTACAAGCAAAGAAACTGTGTTCAAAATCTTAGAGGAACATATGATCCGTACTATGTGAACAGACAGGGTACCTTAGCAGAAAAACGAAAACCACAGAAAAAGGGGGAAAACTCCTCTAAAACTGTAAAATGTAACACCAAAATGAAAAATGGACTAGATAAATTGATTTGCATACTGAAGACAGAAACAGTATCAGCAAACTTGAAAACACATCAGCAGAAATTACACAATCTAAAGAAGGGGGAGAGGGGCTGGGGATTTAGCTCAGCGGCACAGCACCTGCCTGGCAAGTGCAAGGTCATGAGTTCGATTCCCGGTACCGGAAAAAAAGCAAAAAAAAAAAAAAAAAAAAAAAAAGAAGAAGGGGGAGAAAGTAAGAAGAGACCTGTAGCAGGGAAACGAATTTTCTAGCACATGTGTACATGAAATCAAAGAAAAAGTAGCAAAGGGGTAGAAAAATATTTATACAATCCGCACCAGGCATACCATAGACAGTTTACAACTAAGGATATATAGGAAATCTAGAAAGCTGCCAGAGAGAAAAAAGGAACTATATACCCAGGGAAATACGCACAGTAACTATCAGTGACATCACACCACAAACAACAAAGCCAGAGAACAGTGGGCACCACACTAGAGTGACTGAAAAACAACAGCAGCAACAACTACAACAACAATCAGTCCAGAACCCTTCACCTGGTGAAAAGTACCCACAAACACAATGTTGAAACAAAGACACTTGCAGATACGAAATTTTTAAAAGAAACTGAGAGAAGTGTATGCCAACAGACCTACACTACAAGAGGTACTAAAGAGGAGGGTACAGGAGTGGGGAAGAACAAGTTACGTCACGTTCATGTACAGGTACAAGTTCTCTAGGGTGGATGTGATTGTTATGTGTATCTAAAATGTACCAATAAAATCTAATTTTAAAAAATCCCCAGTACTTTAAAAAAAAGTACTGAAGAATCTTCTTCAGACAGAAGGGAATTCAAATCTGCACAGGGAGATAAAGACAACCAGAAACTGTAAATGAGTGCAAAAATGATCATAAATGACTTTTTTTCCTGTATTAATTTCATTAAAAGACAACTGACAGTGTAAAACAAAAATAAAATTTCTTTAAAACACATGAACGCAAAAGTAAAAGACTCTAAGCTGGAGTTTATAATGTGTAAGAGGGAGTAAAGCACATGGCAACCCATGCACAAAGGGAGAAAACAGACTCAACCTTGCTCACAGTCATCACACCTCAGTAGTGGGTAATGGGAAGTGTAAAATATCAACTGGGAAGTGGGACTCTAAATATGTGAAAACAGCTGGGCGTGGTGGCGAACACCTACAATCCCAGCACTCAGGAGGCTGAGGCAGGAGACCATTGTGAGTTCAAAATTAGCCTGGGGTGCTGGGGATTTAGCTCAGTGGCACAGCACCTGTCCAGCAAGTGCAAGGTCGTGAGTTTGATTCCCGGTACCGGAAGAAAAACAAACAAAAAAAGCAAAAACCAGCCTGGGCTACAAAGTGAGCTCAAGGCCAGCCTGAACTGCATAGTGAGACCCTGCCTCAAAAAAAGACAAAATTAATTAAATAAACAAACAAAAATAAATATTTGAAAACAAATGTGTATATTCCTCAAAACACAGAACACCTTCAAAAGTTCAGGCAAAGAGTTTATACACAATAAGTGAAAAACACAAAAGAAACCCTCCCTTACAAAAGGGATTCTACAGATAAACTTCAGACTCAAGAAAGTAGAAATGACAACTACATGAGAAGCTCTTCTAAATATGTTGCTTTGAATACTTAGAGAAATAAACATATCCTATTTGTGTTCATGCCTACAAAACCCTTCCCTGGCACCTTCTAGTCTAAGTCTTCACATCTTTTTAACACCACCAAGTATATGCATTTATGTTATTCAAAATGAGCTATTAGATCAGCCCAAAATCAGCAACCTAAAACATAACATAAAAAATAGTCCAACTATGCCAACATATTTTCACCTATGATGCAACTATGCACACATCTCTAGAAAAATGTGATCATAATATGTTGTTTAACTCTTCTACCATAATCTTTTCCTTCTAAGTCATTATAATTCCTAGGTTTCTAAAATAAGTTCCAAAATGGGGCACAGCGGCACAAGCCTATAATCCCAGCACTCCAAATGCTAAGAAAGATCACTGAGAGCTCAAGGCTAGCTAAGCTACATAGTGAATTCAAGGCCAGCCTGAACAACAGACCAAGGCTCTGTCTCAAAAAACCAAAACAATAAAATAAGCTCCAATAATTTATATCTGTGCCCTAAATTTAGATTTTGGTGTTTGATGAAAATTAGGACTGTCGGCCAGGGGTATAGTATAGCTTAGTGGTACAGCACCTGCCTGGCAAGCACAAAGTCCTGAGTTCAAATCCTCCACCACCAAAATAAATTAAATAATTTTTTTGAAAAATTAGCACTGTCAGCTTAAGCTACATCTAGAAGAACGGCAACTTCCATTATTTAGAGAAAAGTAGCTCAAATCTATTGTTACAAATAGTATGTAAGGTGACAGAATTTGGGGAGCTACCTTCCAATTTGGATAACACTGCAAAAGTATAAAATAGATTAGCAACTCTTACTATAACTGGGAACTACAGTTACATACAAGTTATTATTTCAAAAGCAACCTTCTTGGTCTTCCAAATAATTTACAGGAGTACATAATAAACTAAAAAATGTCCTCCCAAAAGATATCCACAGTTTAACTCTCTGGAACTTATTTGGAAAATGGTTCTTAGTACATGTGATTAAGCTCAGTATCTTTAGATGAGGTAATTATCTTGTATTAATAATTCACAGTGTACACTAAATGCCAACACAAGGGACCTTATATGAGTGAGAGACCTGATACAGATGCCAGACATGGCAACACAACCACGGAGGAAAGCACTGGAGTGACAATGCCCAAGTGCAGGACTGCTGGTGACCACCCACAGCTGGACAAGTCGCACAACAGACTGTCGCTTGTGCCTCCCTACGGATAAGAGGCCCTGACCCTGCAGACTCCACAATTCAGGGTCAATGCTACTGATTTTGAACTACTAGCCTCTGGAGTATTGAGAACAAATTTCTGATGTTTTTAAGTCTATGAGTTCATGGTAATTTGTTACAGTAGCTACAGGAAACTAATGTAAGAAAGTTAATAAAAACACTTTCAAATTGTCTTAAAGTATATCCATCCTTCTGTCACCTATGAAAAATGTTCCAGTTTGTATTCTCATTCTTAGATGATTCATATTCCTAAATGGAAAACTGTGCTTAATGTCAGTATCTCATTTGGAATGATTTGCAATCTTACTACTTTTTGTTGAGTCCCTTCAAGCTTTTAAACGACAGTACTAGTGAAAGACTCATAAAATCTCTGCCTCTGTCATGCTCCGTAAAACCTAACACTGAGCTACTCAAACAATCTCATTCAAGAAAGTTTTCACATATTCTATTGTGATCAGCAAATGTTAAAATCCCAAACCAAGACTGTCAACAATGTAAAAGCACAAACTGTACTTGTCTTTTCTTTTACTACTTCATCCCTAACATCTGGTGTAATATTTGTCAAATAAATCAACCTTTGTATTTCCTATAAGGATCCCTTACTACCAAATGCTGCAGGGTTTCCACACTGCTCTTCCCCAGCCTATACCCTCCAGCTTGATCATGAACCTACAGATCTCTATTCCAAATGTCACAATGGGTTAGCTGTAATAGCAATGCTTGTCAAAACCAAGCCAAACCTAACATGCTGAGAAGGGAGGAAGACTCTGTTGAGGTTCAGAAAGCAGTTTCACCAGGCAAAGTTTCTTAATTTAAGTATTTACATATAATCTAGATTTGGGCCCACCATGAGCAACAGCTCCCAGGTTTGAGAAATCCCATGTTCTTTCCACTAAAGGATAATGCCTCATTCAAATCACAAGGCTGCTGGGGTTAATTAAAGTGACAGGCATAAAGTACCTAGCACACCATTTGCATAACCAGTTTTAGTTTGCTTTCCATCACTTCTGGGAAGGAGAGGTAACCTAAATCTATGCAAGTTTTTCCATCATTTTACTAGCCTACCAGGTGCTGGCAAGGGCCCTACAGAAAGTTCTCTTACTCCCTGGGAGGTAAAAAGAAAAGAAAGGGAGTCTCCTATCTCAAGCTGTGCTCTTCACAAAAGGATCACCTCACACTGCCTCTTCTCTCTCCAAACTTGCACATCATATTTAGAACCTGGCTTATTCTAGGATTCATTCTTAAAAAGAAATCAATTGTTAGAACACTCTCATGACTTCTCTGTAAAGTGTTCTCTTCTCTACCAGACTATAACTTCCTTCTGGGCAGACTTATTCAGCTTGGTCTGCACAAAACACAAAGCCCAGGGTCTTCCACGTGGATTAACTGAAAATGTACTTCATAGAAGGCATCAAGTTGACACCTGCTGTCTTTCAAATCATGTAGGGGAAACCCACTTTCTGGGCCCCCTTCTGTCCCTCCCAGACAGAAGCTCTCTTTCTCTCAACAAATTCTTCCTACTCTTAACCACCCTTGTTCCCAAAATTCATTCCTCAATTTTAGACAACATGAACTGGGATTTTGACATCTAGCAGGTTAGGAGTTTCATTCCCATATATCATTTGCAGGTCTTCCACCGAGATAATTGGTCAGAAGTAAGAGTTTGCTTTTGTTTCACAGAACCCAGATTGTGAATCACTTAATCAAAAATTTTATGATGTTATGTCTTTGCCCATTGCTTATAATTGGTCATGGTTTGTCTCATATAATTTTATTAAAATGATGACAAATTTAAGTCAAAAACATGGTAAAGTTATAAGGTTTTAATGCTTCTTTAAATGGGACATTTTTTATTCCTGTTTTGTATATGTTGCCTGTGGACTTAGTTGCTGAACTTACTAGCGTCCCTTCTTTTACCTGTTTGCCTTGGTTGACTGCTGTGGTTTATAATCTTAGACAGCAGCACTAGGGAAACAATATTATACCATCCCCTGATGGGCTTTGATATAATATGCTATAAAATGGCCTTGCTATGGAATCTAGCTCATACTTAGAAAATATACATGCTTATATAATAAAACATGAAACTCCTTCCACCTAGCATTAGAAGAGGCTAACATCAAAAGACGCTAGGTTGGTGGCCATTCTTAAGATCTGGAGGACTCATTTCACTGGGACAGACTGACTCTGATCGTCTTCTACACTCTAGAGAAAATGTCAAGCCTATTCTGCTTCAGTTGCCTTTCTGGTCTAACTGTCCACTGGTAGGAGGCAATCTTAGCTCTTGAGATTCCCCATTCTCATGTTTCCAGGCTGAGAAAGACAATTCAGGGGCAAATTGTCTCTATAACTCACTGTGGGCGTGAGAGGAGACTTCCTTTCCCTGGCCTTATTTCTAATCTTTTCCTGCCATGTTGTACTTTCTTTTCTGGAGGCATGTAAGATTAGAGAGAAAAGAACTCTAAACTGTCCCAACGTTTTCCTCTTACCCAATAACTAAATGAAGCCCATAGAAAATGAATGTTTGCTAACACCAAAGACAGGTAAGTCATCTTGGATGAGGGATGCATACATACCCCGTCTCTGGGTCAGCTGAGACATCAGAATTTTGCCCGTCCAGGAGAACACACATAAAAGCCATGTCCTGGCTTAGTGTTCTGGGCAAGTCTCCCTCGGGAGGCTGCACCTGAGACACAGTAGAAAAAATGGAGTTCTGGGTAAAAACCAGAAAGAGCTATTTCCAAAGCACCACACTTACGGGATCAAAACACATTTAGCCTAAGAGGGGATCTCCAACCTTTCCTCTTCCCCTCCTAGGTCTAGTTATCATTTATACGTATAGTACAAAATACTTTGATAATAAGTTGTGGACTTTGAAACCCTTACTGTAAACTTACAAAGCACTAGGTAATGACCTTGCTCAGGCTTTTACCTATCCCTTACAAAACTTTGACAAACAATAGTTACTCTGCCAGCTAATTAAACACTCTTAGAGCAGCTGCCAGTCTTAAAGCAGAGGACAGATTTCCCCAGCACCTTTTGGTCAATCTCCACTGAAGCCAATGGCCACTGGAATGTTGACCAAACAGACAGCTGGATTCCTTTCTGGAAACCAATCTCTGGTTTCATGGACCAACAGAAACAGAGCAACAGGAGGGTCACGGCCAGGGCTGCTCTCTGGCAGATACCCAAAGGTTCCTCGGTGGAAACTGGCTCCCAAACACAGAAAAATCTCCACTCACCTATCATATTTTTCTCTCTTTACTATTAAGTCAAACCATGTAAAAATAAAACTACAAATAATTTGGTTTGTCATGCTCTTTGGCAGTTACAATGGGCAATTAATATCTTGAGTTTCTGCTAAATTATGCAAAATCAAAAAGTCTGTATTTCTACCAGTTGCTTCTCAAATTATTTCTCAATGGGAGTAATAGTTATTTACTTTTTATGTCTAGTGTACAAATCAGCACAAAACTTGGCACAGACTTGACTTATAATATCACCTAACATTTTTATAGTACTTTTACTTTATCAATTTCAAAATACAACACTTCATGGTCTCCAAAACCTGTAGCCAGGCAGGTATAATTATGCACTTTCACATATGAGGTAACTGAGGCATCAAGTATCTATCTAAGGAAGTGGTTCCTATACTACTGACAGCTGCATCAGAATCACCCTGAGGGGCTTGTTAAAAATTCAGATTCACAGACATAACCATCAAAATCTCTAGAGTGTAGGGCTTAACCTACATGTCGAACAAGGACCCCAGGCAATTCTGACACATGGCCAAATTTGGGGATTTATAAGAATCCAGAGCCCTAGAAGCTTGGTAATATTTAAGAAAGAACTTTACTTAACTAGTGCATGGGAGAAAAAAAAACAGGATTAACCCTCTGAAAAAGAGACATAGCTTATGACTAAGCACATACCTAAATGTACCAAAGAATACACTGAGGATAGCCAAGTTATAATTGTGACTCTTCACCTGGCTTGCACCTTAAGGAGACAAAGGCATAATCAGTTAGGGCTGGTTAGTTTTATGTTTCTCATTAATTTTAAAACTTGTCTTTCAATATATTATCCTCACATTTTTACCTATCACTTGCCAAAATAATTTACTATCCCTTTGTACCAACTCTATAATTTGCTAAGCAACTGTTAAGCAAAAAGTTTTGCTCAAAAGTGTACTGGGAAACTATATACTTGTGGCGGAGGCACTATTTATCTTCTTCCACAAAACAGTAGTCAAGGACACTACTGCCCAACTAAGTTGAACTTGCCCAACTCCCTTGCAACTGGGCAAGGCCATGGCCATGTGAGTTCTCAGGGACAAAATGCAAAAAGTGCCACTTGTGGGTCTCAGGACCCTAAGTGAACACTGCTCTGTCTCTTCACTTTCCTGTATAACAGTGTAAGGGCAACAGACAAGGACCAAACCCCAGGGCACAGTGGAGGACTAAGACCGGGAAAAAGTATCTCTTCAAAGGACCAAGCGAGGTAACCACCAACAACAACCTGGGCACTTCCCCTGAGACAACAGATACTCTTGGAACCACCAAATCTATCACAGCAGCTTGTTTGCCTTAATACACTACCATTTCCATGCTGAGTGGAACTAATTCCCACAACTGTGTCACGCATGTCTAGTGTGGTCACAAAACTAGATATATCTAAAGAGCACTCCAAGCTGGGCATGGTAGTGCACGCCTGTAATCCCAGCACTCAGGAGGCTGAGGCAGGAGGATCATTGAGAGCTGAGGCCAGCCTGAACTGCATAGTGAGACCCTGTCTCAAAAGACAAAAAAAGAGCACTCAAAAAAAATACATATATATATTTATACACACACACACACACACACACACACACACACACCCCTACCAGCATGCAACATGGCACACGCCTGTTAATCCCTGTCCCACTGGGGCAAGAGCATCGCACTAAATTTGAGGCCAGCCTGTACTATACAGTGAGATCTTGTCCAAAAAAAAAAAAGAATTATCTACCAAAATTCTTTTAAGTTTATGCACAGGACACTGAAGTCCAGGGAGGCTGTACAACATGGCAGCAGGAAGAACACTGGACTACAGGCACCTTAACTTTTAAGTTCGCCTTTCTCTTCAGTGTGATGCTACAAACTAGACTCCTGAAATTGTAGAGAGAGAATTACGTTATCAAAATGTAACCTTTGAATCTCATTCACTAACTCAACAAATAATGTGCTCCAGCGTCTATCGGTCGCCAAGCAATGCATTTTCAGGTACATGGAGACATTCAGAGGCCTTCAGTTTCTGGCTATCCTTACTACATCTGAACTCTGCTAAGCCTGAACAACAGACACAGAAAACCTATAAATACAAAGAACCTGACACTACCTCAGAAGGTGTAAAAACTAAATCACAATTTGGGAGTTTTCTTTAAGGAAGGTAATATGTCAGAAACCCCTCTTCTACTTCTCCCCTTCAATAACTCCAACTATCAAAAAGTATTTTCATTTGTATCCCACAAAAAGCAAAGAAAGAAAGCAGCAAACTCAGGTAATTACTCCTCCTTCCTAAAGGGCCAGGGCACTGAGGCCCCTCTCCCATCCCTTCCCACTGGCCCGCACACAGAGGAGAAAGATACATGGGACACACGACTCCCAGGAGAGACAGGTGGCACAAGTCTCTGAGGAAATACTTCCTGTTTCCTGTGGCACACGAGGGACCTTGGCTGGCTGCATTAACAAACTGCAGAATCTTTTATTAAAAACAAATGGTTTCCAACACCACCCATTCAAAGTCCCATACAGTAAATGCTTTCACCCCTCTAGAATTTTTAAAAAGGAAAAACCATTTAATATAAGTAAAATCTTAGTGAAACTGAAAACTATCAAAATCACAAACTAAAGTCTCACAGGCTGGAGGGAGGTGGCACAGGTGGTATGCAGCAGGTACAATGTCGGAATAACTCTTACAGGACGTATTTCTCAACCTTTTTTTCCTTCATCTCAGAAGAAAGACATAGGGGCTGGGGATTTAGCTCAGCGGCAAAAGCGCCTGCCTGGCAAGCGCAAGGTCATGAGTTCAGTTCCCGGTACCGGAGAAAAACCAAAAAAAAAAAAAAGAAGAAGAAGAAAGACATAGTTAATTTTATAAATTAACTTAACAGTCTCCTTAGAGAAATTAGGTCATAAGGAATAAAATTTTGTCAGGTAGGGCAGAATCTTGGAGGGCCACAAACCATTATAATACTTAACATTTTTCTATTCCCATTCCCAAGAATTTCTGCTCCCCTGGGAAGTAATATCATCCTCCTTGAGAATAGATGTTGTGGGGTCTAAAAATAAAACTCCCAAACTTACCACCAAAACTTCTATTAAGACACTTGGATATCTTTAAATGAGAATCTGCATTTCTTAGTAAGTTTTACAGAGGTACCTGATGAATAGGTCTATGAGTCACAATATTCCCCAAAACTTTACATGCACCAAACCCTAGTCAGACAGCATGACCACTCTCAGGCTGGAATCGGAGTGACATCACTAAAGAAGTCAAAGCCCACACCAGCCTGGGCTGCGATGGAGAAGTCTCCTGGGGCAGTCAGGACTATGGGGAGGCTCTGGGCTGTACTGAGTCCTACAGCAAAGCCAAGACTGTCTCTCCTTCCCCTGCACAAAGGACAAGCAGGTTATTGCAGAAACTTCTGAGATGTTGTAGGGACTGTAGTATGTCCCAAGCAGAGGTTTATATCGTTTATCTCACAGAAGTACATATGCAGGGTTTTATCTCAGATTTTGGTTCTTTAACCCAGGTACAACTAACTAGGAGCTGAATATCTCATAAAGTACTCATTATCCCCTCTTGCCATTCCCAAATCTGTTCATGAACCCTATCAAAATACAAATACAGTTTAAATTAATAGGAAAAATTATATTAGTATTAACATCTACTTCAAAGTGTTACAGTAAAAAGGCAATTACATCACCACATTATAAAATGAACTGGCCATTAAAAATCACGAGGTCACCTTTTTTCCATTTTCTCCTTCAGGAAGACACTGGGTTTGTGCAGTGGGAATGTTCTTCGGTGGCCCTAAGAAGCTGCCCTTGCCGTGTCCCCACCTTGTATGGGCCCCACTCCTTAAACGGGGGCTGGCCTGTGACTTGCTTTTGGCCTACAGACTTTAGTAAAAGTTACACTGTGCCAGTTCCAGGAATGAGCCTGGAGAAAGTCTGGTGGCTTCGATTTTTGGCACCTCTGGAAACAAGTCACCAGGTAAGAAGTCCCTCTCCCTACCAGCAGCTGTGAGAAAGCCCAAGGGTGCAAGGTGAAGCGCCGCAGTGGATGGCGCCCAGGACACCACCCATGTGAGGAAACAGAGCCCTGTGTGAGGACCTGAGCGGTCTCCGAATGGCCAGCGGCAGCAGACGCTGTCAGGAGTGGAGACAAGCTCTGCCCAACCAGAGCACTGCAGCCAAGAAATGAATGTGCTGCTTTCGGCCAGCTGAGTATTGCTAGGTTTGTTAAGCAACAGCAGCTAACCTCAACATTTTGTATGCCCACAAATATGAGGGAGAAATTACAATGTACCTGTTTGCACAGTATTTTAAAGCAAACATTCTGCCTCTTCTAAAATAATCTGCCTTCTTGAATTTGAAGAGAGGCTGGTAAATTCTAACATCTTACATTTTATCAGTATACTTCATTAAGCAACTCAGAAGTCCATCCAGATGGTTAATATTGCAGAGAAAGAAGGGGTTCACACTTTCTTCTCCAGCCTAGAGATCCATGACAACAAAGCTTTATTACACTTGCATAAAAATTTTCCCATAATATGGCCAGGTGTGGTGGCACACACCTGTAATCTCAGCACCCGGGAGGCTGAAGCAGGAGGATCATTGAGTGTTCGAGACCAGCCTGGGCTACAAAGTGAGCTCAAGGCTAGCCTGAACTGCATAGCAAGACCCTGTCTCAAAAAGGACAAAAAAAAAATTTTTTTTCCCATAATGACCTCTGATAATATGTTCTCCCAACGAAAAATACATAGTGGAGTTATTGTTTTTGTTTTCTGAGACAGGGTCTCACTATGTAACCCAGGCTGGCCTTGAGCTTACAGCGATCCTCCTACCTCAGCCTCCCGAGCACTGGGATTACAGGTATGTGTGCCACTACCCTGGCCTAAAGTGGATCTTATGAAACTCATTTCTACCTTTATATACAAACAATAATAAGTAAGGGAATACACTGCCACCTGTTAGTAAATTACAATCACTGATGACCTCTATTAACAACTTCATACTAAAAACATGTATTACACTACGCGCCAGGCAACCAGGATGCCACAAAGACAGTCCCTACCCAAAGCACTTTCTGCTTTACTCCTTTACCCATCTCTCCTATCTGAAACACCTGTGTGCCACAGAAGAGGCACACAGACATTTGTTACAACTAATCATCTATAGCTATGTAACTTTGGGCAATTTATACAACGCCATTTAAGAAAGATGAATAATAGCTTACAATGTCACTCTGATGATGAGATAATACAACAGCTGGAAAATGATGAAAGGCACTATGCGCCAAGTGTCTACTATATGCCAGGCTATACAGAATCGGTTAGAAAAAGACAGACAGTGTGCTCACGGAAAGCTTAATGCCTGTGGCATAAACGACTCCCAACATCTCTGGAGGTGTGGGAATATGCGGACAGCAAAGAGGAGACTGGAAAGACAAGCTGGGGTCCGTATTACACAGAGAACCTGAACACTTTAATAAAGGTGGTTTCTATTCCATGGAAACAAGACTCATGGAAGATTACAGTCTACAGGCCGGGGATAAAGCTCAGTGACACAGCGCCTGCCTAGCAAGTGCAAGGTCCTGAATTCAATTCCAGGAACAAAAGCAAAAAAAAAAAAATTGACCAAGGTCTAGAGTTATAGCTCATAGGCAGAACACCTGCCTAGCAAATGTTAGGCCCTGGGTTTGCCTCCCAATACTACAAAAATAAATAGACTACAGTCTATAGAATACTATACTCAGTGCAGGGGCAGGTATCATACAAAGTGTTAAGAATGACAAGGAAAACTAGGTGTAGTGATGCACATGCCTCTACTCCCAGCACTTGAGAGGCTGAGGCAGGAGGATTGCTGTGAATTTGAGGCCAGCCTGGGCTACATAGTGAGTTCATGGCCAGCCTGAACTACATAATAAGACCCTGTCTCAAAACACCAAAAAAAAAAAAAAAGGATAAAAAAAGAGAAAAAGGGAAAAAAAATAAAAACTGGTATGAAGAGGGAATATTAAAGCTTCAATAAGTACACACTGAACATAATGGATACTCCAGCCATATACTTCTTTCTGTTCACTCACAAAAACACACTGAAAATGAAAAGTAGTTAAAAAAAAAAAGATGTGGTGGCACATGTGTGTAATCCAAGCACTCGGGAGGCTGAGGCAGAAGGATCAACACGAGTTCCGAGGCCAGCCTGGGCTACAAAGGGAGTTCAAGGCCAGTCTGAACTGCACAGTGAGACCCTGTCTCAAAAAGACATTAAACAAATACATATACATACCTATATATACATATATATATATATATATATATATAATATCACACCTGCAAGTTCTATGAGTAAGTCCAAATAGAATAAAATACAGTAAGATCCCAAATTGCAAACCAAACTACATAAAGATTGGCAAACAACACTAGTGGCATATTTTCTGTGGAAATGGGAACACAGAGGTATAAGGTATGATCAACAAATATAGAGTGAACACTTGGATTTTTACTTATTACAGTAAAAGACACACTATCATAAATTTCTCTCAAAATACTCCTCTCACTCTGAACACACTTATTCCACCTTCCCTGCTGTTTTCAGAAGCAACCCCGAAGTCCTCTTTCATGTCTTTAGTTGTGCTGTCGTACCTGTGTCAATGTCCAGAATCAACTCAAAGGTTTACTTTTCAGGGTCATTTTGACTGGGGAAAGCCAGAAGTTACCAGTGCCAGATTCAGTGAATGTGGTAGATGAAGACACACCATAATGCTTTTACAAGGCTGCATTTCCATTGGATGTCATTCAGCAGCACATTCACATTTTTATCACAATTCACAAACTCACAAAACTGATGAAAGAACTGCTTCAGAAGCCCGGTGTAGTGGCACACGTCTGTAATCTCAGCACTCGGGAGGCTGAGGCAGGAGGATCGTTGCAAGTTCAAGACCAGCCTTGGGCTACAAAGTGAGCTCAAGGCCAGCCTGAACTGCAAAAAAAAAAAAAGCAGAACTGCTTCAGAAAGTGCCAAGAATGATGGGATAAGCGTGTTTAAAGAAAGGGACAGTATATTTTACGGGGGATGAATAGCAATGTGTCTTTTACTGTAATAAATTTATTTCAGCATTCACTGTACGTTTTGATCCCACCTAACAAGCATAAGAGAAAACAGGTTTAGAGCACAAAACTAAAATCAGAGTAAATCAGTCAGTAAGCACAGCCATGTACTCCAGCCCTGTATCTAAGGACTCGGCTTGCAGAACACCACGCATAGGGATCACACAATCCCTCTCTCTCTGAGCCATAAGACTTACAATCTCACCCTGAAACATAAAAGCCCTGCATTAAGGCTGGGGATGGAATTCAGCAGTATAGCAGTTGTCTTTCATGCACAAGGCCCAAGGACTGCCAAAAATTTAAAAAAAAAAAAAAACAACACACAGGAGAACCCTAGGGATACTCATTTCTTGAGTCCCTTGCTCAAATATTTGAAGAAAGTTGCTGCTATCGAAGACAGAAACCAGTGGCTACACAGGGTGGAGTGAACCTTGCAGCCCCAGGTACTCAGACAATTGAGGAAGAGCAGCTGAGTCCAGGAGTCTGAGGTCAAGCCGGGCAACACAGAGTTGTGCCAAAACAAAACAAACAAACAAAAAAGACAGAGAAAGAGGCAGAAACCAAAGCAAGCAGAAAAACAGGAATCCAGAGAAAAATGAATCAGTATCATGAAGGGGAAAAAATGGTATTTAACTGTCATATAAAATATATGTACAGGTATCCACTAAGTAAAAATAAGACACTAGTGGTAGAAAAAAATACTAAGAAAATAAGAAGATATTTTCATCAAAAATAAGAGTTCAAAAATCTCTCAAGGGATTGTAAAAAACAGAAAATAGTATAACAAAAATACAAGTCACTTGAGAAAAATAAGAAATTATCAAGGATGTTGTACAAGAAAATTTTCCAGGACTAAAGGATATACTCCTCCAAAGTGAAAGGATGGATCCAATACAATAAAAAAAAAAAAAAAAAAAACCTATGCTAAAACGCACCACTAACAAAACTTTGAAACACCAGCAATAAAGAACAGATCTTTGGAACTTCCAAAGAGTAAAAAAGAGAGGGTTAAAAGGGCAGAGATCACACAAAAAGAATGAAAACTCCTAATACACTATGGTTTTGTAGTATTTAGTGGCTGTCAATGTCAGAGTAGTATTTTGTGCCTCTGAAAGCAAACCTACCAGCCATGATATATTCTCCCCACTCACTTCTCCCTTCAAAAAAAAAAGACAAAGAAGTGAAAGTAATTTTATCAATTCTCTAGAACTTACTGCCAAGGGACAGGAAACAAGGAATACAGAAACTCAATGACACTATGAGGATTCACTCAAAAAAAAAAAAAAAAAAAAATCAAGGCAACAGGAAGCTACAAGATAGGAAATACGTTTCTTTAACAAGTAAATTGCAAGGAGAAAAAGAAAACAGAAGCCAACTAATAAATTAACCAATGATAATTTACGGATCCTACTCAGAAACCAATGATAATTTATGGATCCTACTCAGAAACTCATTTAAATAAACTATTTTAAATATGTGATCATGAGACAATCAAGGCCAACTACCAATCTGAATTTTGGGGGAAGGGGGTTTGAGATAGGACCTCGCTATGTAGTTCAGGTTAGCCTTGAACTCACTATGTAGTACAGGCTGGCCATGAACCTGTGAAGATCCTCCTGTCTCAGCCTCCCAAGTGCTAGGGTTACAGGCATGCACCACATGCCTGGCCCACCAATTTCAATTCTTACTTAGATATCTGAAGAATTATTACTAATCTTTTAGGGGGTAGGGCACTGGGGTTGTGGTGAACCAGGTCTCATTGTGCTGCCCAGGCTAGACTTAATTCAACTAGGCTCAAGTGATCCTGCTATCTCAGCATCCAAGTAGCTAGAACTACTGACGCATGCCATAGTGCCCAAGTCTAAAGATAGGATAGTGTTTTAAAGGTATATGGTAAGATACTGGATCAGTGTTTACCGTTCTTGTCTTTTAGAGATACATATTAAAATGCTCGAAAGTGAAATTATATGTCTAGATTTTCTTTTAAAAATTGAAAGAACACCCAGGCATGGTGGCATATGCCTGTAATGCCAGGCAGGTGGATCACTGCGAGTTCAAGGCCAGCCTGGGCTACATAGTGAATCCAGGCTAGCCTGACCTGCATAGGGAAACCCAGTCTCAAAAAAAAGAAACCTCAAGGAAGCGAGGGGCTAATAATAGGTGGTACAGCCAGGTGTGGTGGCACACGCCTGTAATCCCAGCACTCGGGAGGCTGAGGCAGGAGAATCGTTATGAGTTTGAGACCAGCCTGGGCTACAAAGTGAGCCAGCCTGAACTGTACAGCGAGACCCTGCCTCAAAAGGACAAAAATAATAATAATAATAGGTGGTAGGCTTATTAATGTTGAAGGTTAATGAGTACACAGGCCTTCACTATATTCTCTAACCTCCAGCATTTTGTTTTAATAGAATGTAGAAAATAAATTATATCTACTATTGAAGGCACAGGATCATGAAGCAAGACAGGGTTCCCCATAAAAATTGTGTTCAAATGGCAGTTCTGTGCCAGTCAACACTTTTAATCATGAGTGAAAGTAGATGAAATATATTTTCAGACAATGTCTCTGAAAGCTGGCCTCCCTAATGGACACTTTTTCTCAGGAAACATTGAGAGACACTCCAACAACATGAAAGATGAAACAGAAAAAGGCCAGAGATGCAAGAAACAGGAGATTCAAGACTGCTGGGAGATATCCCACAAGAACTCTACTGTACCCAGACAGCAAGAACCTCAGAGGTCTTAAAGGAAGAAATTAACTATCTGGCACACATAACTGTACAGAAAACCACACTGAGAGGACACTGGAAGTACAAAAAAACTTAACACACAAATACCAAGAAAGTAAAGTAAGTAGAAATAAAGACAACTGCTCATTCTAGGGAAAACCAAATTATACAAACAAAGACAAAAATATATATATAGTCACAGAATAAAATCTGGCTTATGGTAAACAAGAATTACATAGTGATAATAAATACTGACTACTGACTTTATAAAAATTTATAAGCCAGGCATGGTGGCACACACGTGTAATCCCAGCACTCAGGAGGCTGAGGCAGGAGGATCACTGCAAATCTGAGGCCAGTCTGGGCTACAAAGTGAGCTCAAAGCCAGCCTGAAGTGGATAGTGAGATCCTGTCTCAGAAGAGAAGAGACGAGACGAGACAAGACAACAGAATTTTATGTAACTATAAGGGATAGATGGAAGAAGAGTGTGAGATTTTACGTTAAATATTCACTCTAATACAAACTCAACAGATAACATCTTAAATTTTAAGTCCATTACAAACTGAGGAGCAAAGCTACTACCCAACCTCCAAACCCTGCTTCTTCCTTTGTAACAGAAGCTAACTTTGCTCAGGACACATCTGCACACCACTGCCATTTAGGGTTGTGCTTAAGGAAAGCATGCCCATTTCTACAAGCAGGCTAATGGGTCTCACATATTCCAATCTCCCTTTCTTGTGAGTGTTTCAGAAACAGGCATTTAGCCCATGAGATAAGCCTTCCAAGAAGTTTGTGGGCAAAATTTCCATTCTTATCTAGCTACAAGAAGAAAAAATGTTTGCCTTCCTTCTCTGGATATTGTTTGAATACAACTTCTGCCTGCAGTCCCCTTATTAATCTGAGCACAGGCCCCCAGTGACTACAGGGGGAAATGGAAGGTCAGAGGCCTACACTACTGTCACCAAATGAGTTAGCTCTTTAAGTCCATGTGCAACCTCTAATAGTGAGTTAAATCCCCTTACCTGAAACCAGTTTGGTACAGGGTATCAATAACTGCATTCAAGAGCACCTTGATTTAGTAAGTCTTTTGTTTGTTTTGATTTTTGTGTGTGTGTGTGTGGTACTGGGAATTGAATCCAGGGCCTTGTGCACGCAAGGCAAGAACTCTACCACCGAGCCACATCCCAAGCCCAAGCATACTATTTAGAAACAGAGATGAATCAAAGAAACAAGAGTTACGATGAAAGTGACTGCCTGCACAGCAGAGCTTGTCAACTGCCATGCATGTCACACAGCACTGCAAACGTTTCAGGTGTGCCAAGATCCCTCAAAGACCTCAGGAACCAAAACAGCCCGTCTCATTTTGTCCACAAAGGCCCTGCCGTGGAAAGTTCTGGAAAGACTGCTCTGTGCAGCAGGACTGGGAAGCAGGGAGGTGTGCTGAGCACAGCTAGCTTTCACCATAAGCTTTTCACTAAGTAGTATACGTTTCCTACTATATGCACAATAAAAATAAAAAATTATAGCAGGAAGCACAAGGAAACTAAAGATCTACAAAGAAGTCATTAACAATAACATAAAGAAAGAACCTAATTGAAAACTATTTCAGAAACAACTCAAGATAATTTGGCAGTAAAACTAATTTCAGAGCCAGATGTGGTGGCACACACCTGTAACCCCAGCACTTGGGAGGCTGAGGCAGGAGGATGGATCACTGCGAGTTGGAGACCAGATTGGGCTACAAAGTGAGCTCAAGGCCAGCCTGAACTGCATAGTGAGACCCTGTCTCAAAAGGACAAAATGGGAAAGAAAACCTAATTTCAAAGTGGTAGGAGAGGAGTTACAAGGAGTCAAGGAACCACACAGTTCTTGACGTAACTCTACCCAATCACGAAAAGCAAAAACACAGAATTATGTTTTATTGTGCTTATACTGGTTGGATCGTATTAGCTGCTATCCATATCCATATTAACTGCTAAACTTTCTTTACATTTTCAAGTGACTCAAATTAGTATGCTCAGGAAACAGTAAAAATAACCAAGAAATCCTTCATTCGGTTATATACTGTAGGGTAAGCAAGATGCACATGGTCTCTGCTGTCATGAAGTTATGCTAATCCTTGCTAAATAAACTATGCTCCACAGAAGCAATACAGAATAAAACCTAAGAGGGCCTTGACTAAAGCCTAGTCTGAAGGCTACCTTACCACTGCGTACTTTAGGCAATATTACTTTACCCCTAAGCATCCATTTCGCTACCACAGATTACATGAACACAGCACCTGAGTTGTGATGTATGTTTAGGTTTATAAAGCATCAGGAGCAACTTTAATAATGGCCGTGGAGAGGACTTCTTGTAACATGTTCGTGTGAGTTGCAACACTGCAAGAAGGTCATCTCCAAGTTTTTTCCTTCATACCATCTCAAGGTCAAGTGGTGTGCAGAACACATTCCAGGCAGAGGAGCTCCCTAGTATGTCCTGCTTCAAGTCTACCAGGACTGATATTTTATTAAGTCCTCATCCTGTGCCAGGGATATAGCTGAGTGGCACAAGCGCCTGCCTGGCAAGCACAAGGTCCTGAGTTTGATTACTCATGTTAAAAAAAAAAAAAAAAAAGAAGTCCTCATCCCTTCAGCCTCTTAATTTTTTTAGTCCTATGCAGCATGCACTCTGCAAACTTCTACAATTGTGAAGACTACTAAGACTATTACCCTGTGATCTCACCTGTTGGAAACTGACAGTCTTTAGAAACAGGCTACCTTCTTCTCTAATTTCTGCCTAAAAGAACACGGTGTAGTAACACTAAAAATGCTTTCTCAAAGAAATAATGCATTGGTTTTGTATCACTCTTATAACCAGTCAGCCAACATTTAAGGAGTCTTCTACATATATGCCGGTATATGAGGCCCTGAAGATACAGCAACAAACAACATGCAAGACCCTGCTCTCAACCAGCTCGGTTTGAAGAAAACAGAAACAAACCAATAAACCTAACAGCTACCAAAGCTAACCTGTGCAGGAGAGAAGAGTCATCGTGTCAAAGAAGAGTCAGGGAAGGCCTCCCTTAACACAGGACATTTCACACCTAAAGATGAGCAGGAGTTAAAGGGCGAAGTCCTAAGTACTTCACATGTGCTGTACTAACTTATTCTTCACAACTATAAACAACAGAGAGGTAATTAGCCTTATTTACAGACAGGGAAACTAAGGCTTAGGAATATTACCTAGCAGGGGAAAGACAAAATCAGGGCTCACAGCCAGACATGGAGAGGAGACGCCACAGGGTGCACTTGTTCCCACCACACTACCTGTGTGACAGACTCTAAGGACTCTCTCATGACCCTACTGTCTAGTGCCCATGTCTGAGCAGTCCCTTCCCTGCATGTGGCAGGCCTCTGAGCAACAGAAGACAGCAAACGTAAGGGGACGTCACTTCCATGGATATGGACACAAGTTTGGACATCTATACCGCAAAGTGACTCTCCCTTGTAGACTCTGGGAAAGTAAGTGGTTATGTGGCAAAGAACGATGTGGCAAGGAACGCAGGACAGGTAAGTACTGACTGATCAATTCTAGATTTGTTTCAGTTTCTACAAGAAAACTCAGGTCCACAATCTTATAGTGCATAAGGAACAAAATACTGTACTGCCAACAGCCACATTACCTTAGAAGAAGAGGTCCTTCTCAAGTCTCACATGAGACTACAGCCTTGGCCAACATCTTTATAGCCTTCCAAGACTAAAGAAGAGGACCCAGGGAACGTGCCCACACACCAGCCCCACAGAAACTGTGAGAAAATGAATACATGGGCTCTGAGCTGCCAACTTTGTCGTTTTACTGCCATACAGGGAGAAGAATATGCACTGCTGCGAAATAAAGTTCATCATCACATCCTGCTGCTCTGCTGGAGTACTTATTTCAACTGCTCTAACTACACACCAACTCAACTTCAGGCTGTGATCATAATTAGTCTTTTGCAAAATTCAGATACCAAGATGTCAGCACTCACCATAACCCAACCCTGCACTCATAACAGCCATTTTAACAAGTGTGTCTACTAATTCTACTAATTGAATTCTTTGTATTCAAGTTCTCACCTATCCATTCTCTAATCTGCCATGAATACATTCAGTGTATTTTTCGTGTGACACAATTTTCACTCCCCTGATCCAGGTCTTTTGATAATACCTTCCATATATGTGCCTAACCTTCTTCTCTTTTTTTTGAACCAGGAATCAAACTCACGACCTTGCACTTGCTAGGCAGGTGCCATGCTGCTAAGCTATACCCCTAGCTCTGTGCCTAACTTTCTGAGTAAATGATTTGGATGTCTCTGGTTTCTTAACTCTAACATCTGTGTCCATTCTAGATTTGTTTCAGTTGACTGACTTCCTATCTGTGAGTCACATCAACCTGCTTCTTTATATATATTTAGTAATCTTTAATTGCATGTTAAACATTTCACATGACTGACTCTCGGGATTGATTAATTTCCTTTTCTTCCCCTAGTCTTTTTTTTGATACAGGGACCTCCCAGTCAGCTTTCCTGTTGCTGGATCACAATACCCAACACCCATAATTTAAAGAGCTTTAATGTAACTCATGGTGTCAGAAGATTCAGTACATGGTGGGCTGGCTCCAAGGCAGAGACATGGTAGAAAGGTGTGTAGAGCAAAGCTGCTGAGTTCATGAAGGCTGAAGCAGAGAAGCACAGCAGAGCAACAGCACCAGAGAGTAAGGGGGCAGGGACCATTTACAGTATCCAAAGCCAGGCCTCTGAGACCCCCAGACTTACTCAGAAGTGTGCATTATTAATCCCTCAGGCAGACCCCAAGCCAATCAAATTGATATAACAAAGCTTAATGCCACAGTAAGTTACTAAGCTGCCCAGGTTGGGCTTGAACTTGAGACCTTCCTGCCTCAGCCTCCCCCAAGTGCTGAATTACTGCCATAAGCTACTACACCTATCGTGGATGTCTCATATTTCCTTCAAGAGCAACGGCAGTACTGATAGCAGGCTACTGCATTATTTCCAGGCCATTTTGCTCCTTTTAAGGTTTACTCTTAAAACTTTTTCCAAATAGACCTAGAGTAGCCTTTACTTTAGGCCTAGCTTTAGCCTTGCAAGGGTCTTAGCATGCCCTGCATTTAAGGCGATCTTTCCACTGTGGCTGTGTAAAGTACTCAAATAATTCTCAGCCCTGTATAAACTTTGCGAACTGTTGTGTTCACAGCTTTCCCAGACTGGTATTCACTTAAACAAGGCAGCCACTAGGTAGATGCCCAGAACTGTTTTCCTACACAGCTCCCTCCTCTCCAAAACTCTGTTCCTCAAAGAAGAAGACCTCAGTCTCCTGCAACTCCATCGTGTGTTTCCTCAATTCAGTGAGGCCACGTGGCTCTATCCGGGATTCCCCTGCCTTGAAGCATGAAAACTGCATCCAGTCAGAAGCTAAGCCACCACAGGGCTCACCTCATCCACCACCTATCAAGACGGTCCGGTGCTGCCTACCACTTGGTATCTGGAAACAGCGGTCTGCCCACTGTAGATTTTCGTAGTAGCAGGGTAAATTAAGAATGCTACAACCAGCAGCTCAAGGGCAGCCTAAACTACAATAGTGAGACCCTGTTTCAAATTAAAAAAAAAAAAAAAAAAAAAAAAGGAAGCTATTGCCTCATAGACTCCTTGACATTTAAATTTACCCAAACCACATTACCTTATCTTTTAAAGAGAGAACTTCCAAACATACATATATATATCATGTTGCTTTATAGCACTGATTAATTTATGTAATTGTTATTTGCTTTCTTTATTCTACATCTTATAATAAAATGTGAGCTCTGTTAATTACAGAGATCTTGTCTATGTTGTCACTCCTGTATCCCTACCTAGAACATATTCTGACTTAGAAAAGATTCAAATTCAACACATTAAATCAATAAACAAACTGTTTTAAGGGGCTGGGGATTTAGCTCAGCGGCACAGTGCCTGCCTTGCAAGCACAAGGTTGTGAGTTCGATTCCCAGTACCAGAACAAAAAACCAAAAAAAAAAAAAAAAACTGTTTTATAAGTATCTCACTTAATGTATACTGCGGACTCTTCTCATTAGTAAATCTAATCTAGATCCAGGTAAGCCTGACCCTCTAGAGTTCCTTGGAATCGTCTATTATCTTAATTAGCATCATCTTAGTAAAGGTTCTAGTTGCAAACATAAGAAACATGAGTTTTGTTTAGGATGAAAAGGAAGTTCTCAAAGTGTATTGAACAATTCACAGCTCCAGGAGGGCACAGGCTGGAAGGCTACAGTCAAAAACACCCAAAACTCAAACCACAGATCTGACATACGAAGGACAACACAAGATTCAACCACGAGATTTATACTGATACCATTGAGACCAGGAATTAAATGCTGCAACTGGAATCTCCGTCACTTTGCCTCTGGAAAAACAGATGGGGTTGTCATCACCTATGCCAAGGAGCACAAATTCAAAAAGGCCTACTTCCTTTTAGGTAGCCAGGCACAGGCAGGAGTGGAGGTTCTAGGTCACAGGACTGCATCTGAATAGCAAGACAAAAGCAAAGCAATCAACTGACTTTGTTGAGGGAAGGCGATCTCTACCTCCCAGCAAGACTCCTAAAGTCTTCTCCAAACACAGAAAGGTGCTAGACTTTTATCACCCAAAAGATTAATGAACAAGTAGCAGAAGGCACCAATCCCAGCACAGAGAACTCTCATGTATTTCTTCAATTCAAGTTACAGAAGCTGTTTCTCTTTCTTTTCTAAGTGTTTAACTCATGGGCAATTAACTGTTCACTGGCTTTTTATTATCTGGAGGCAGCATATGCAACTTACTATGATTATCCTAAAGCAAATTTACTTCCCTTGCATCTTACTTTCCAAATTTATAAAACAGGAAATACCTACTACCTTGCAGGATTGCTAGAGGTATTAAAATAATAAATATGTACAGCAGCTGGCCTAATAGCACCTACTGTTATTGCAAAATAGTAGCTTACTTTTTAAGAGACAAACACAGATCTACATGAACACAGCTTTTAAAAACCTGCCAACAAGTTCGAAGTCTAAGCTGTTTGTCTTACCTGGGTATTATAGAAGTAATGCCAGCACCCCATGTTGCCAGAGAAAGCAACAAGCAGCTTAGAGCAGGCTAAAATGTTACCATCAAAACAAAATGCAAGCATGGGTAAATTAATAAACCCTTCGCCCAAACTACAAGCCTGCTGAGGTAGCAGTATCACCATGAATTCAAGGCCAATCTGAGCTACATAATGAGACCCTGTTTTAAAAAAATGAAAATAAATTTTAAGAAGATTAACTAACAGCTTCATAATTTTCTAACTATGGTTACATGATCTACTTTCCTAAGCTGGGCCAGGTAGTGCACACCTGTAATCCCAGCACTCAGAAGGCTGAGGCAGGAGGACTGTTCCAAATTCGAGACCAGCTTGGGGTGCAAAATGAGCTCAAGGCCAGCCTGAACTGCATAGTGAGACCCCACCTCAAAAAGACAAAAAAAGATTTACTTTTCTTTAAAAAAAACTTTTTTCTGAAAACCTATCCATCCAATAAACTTTTCATCAATCATTCTTGTTCCATCATCCAAATTTCAATAAAGTTAAAGGCAAAAAGTTCCCAAACTACTTTTTTGGTCACTTTTTAAATGAAATCAAAGTTAGAGTTAATTTTAAATATCTTAAATATGCACCCTGAGAGCTATTACAAACACTGGATTACACTCCAGTTATAACTGTTGAATGACCTTCACTGTGTCAACTAGGAATGATGATGAATATTCAAGATGATCCCTCTCCATAGTTTAAATGTATTCCGATGACCACTGAAGACTGTAAAGATGTCAGTAAACTGCTACAATTACAGACTCCTTTAACCTAAAAGGAAGTCTTTTCACATTCTCAATATCTAGTTCCCAACATACAGTAGCTTCTTTCTCCTGAGTACACAGTGCTCTCCAACCCTCTCTTCCTTAAAAAGCCTAACCTCTACCTTTTCCCTCCAGACTCTCGCACGCCCTGCTCAACTCTTACTCAGCTCTTACTCACATGCCCGTCCCTGGCCTGGCTGCAGTTCTTGGGTCCTCCACACCAACTAACAGATCAAAAGATGCAACTCACAGGTTCACTCAGCGAGTGTTTAGTGCTTACTATGTGTCAAGCACTCGAAACTCTCCCTCCACCTTCGCCCTCACTTCCTGGTTGCAAAAGGAAAAAGTTTCTGCAAAGGATTAGACAAGCACTAAAAAAGTAATATGTATTATAAAGAAAGAGAAATGGGGACACAAGATTTGAAAAACTAAGAGCTGATTTGGGGAGGCTGGAGGGTGTTCCCTGACAAAGTGACAACTCACACTGAAGGAAAATTAACTGAAACGACAGGAGCCACTCCCGTCACAAGGTTCAGGAGCCTGCAAGAGGGCCAGGCGGGGCTGGAACACGACCACAGCGTGGGAGATGCACAGGTCCTGTGGTTATGCTGGTGTTTACCGGAAATTCACAGTTCACAGTTTAGAAAGTGTTGTGATTTTAAAGCTAATTCCTGCTCATCTGTTACTCAAGTCCCTCTCCCCTTTCTGCCCATTTAGCTGACTCTTTCTTGTTCTTTGACCTTCCCTGTACACCCAAATCTTTCACAGGTCTGTCTTACCTACAAGGTCTGTTTCCAAACCCTCTACCATAAAACCCTAAAACTGTCTTTAATTTCTTCCACAGCTCACTCTGATAATGCTGAACTGTGGACCTTCAGGCCAATTCCTAGGTAAACTTACCTAGATTTACTTCAGAAGACTTTTTTTTTAATTTTCATTTTTGTTGCTTTTTTGAAACAGGGTCTCAAAACTACGTAGCCTGGCCTGGCCTCAAACTCATAGCAATCCTGGCTGCCTTAGCCTCCCAAGTGCTGGGATTACAGGGGTGTGCCACCATGAGATTCTGAACTGGACTACAGAACCATTACAAGAAAATGCAAAGATAAATAAATTGCAAAATACTCAATGAGATCTTATTAGTTTTCTTACCCCTGCTGTTTTGAAAAACTCTTATGAAGGTCTGTTATATCACAAAAGTAACGTCTATCAATAACAAATGTCTGATGTGAGCCAGGCGTGGTGGCGCACACCTGTAATCCCAACACTCAGGAGGCTGAAGCAGGAGGATCACTGCGAGTTCAAGACCAGCCTGGGCTACAAAGTGAGCTCAAGGCCAGCCTGGACTCCATAGGGAGACCCTCTCTCAAAAAGACAAAAAAAGAAAAAAAAAAAAAAAAAAGCAAAAATCACCATGACAGTTGCTCTTCTCAAGAAAAAAAATGACCAAATCAGAACAAAGTTGTAAACTAACGGTACTTCTCTGAAGGACTAGAGTCTTATTTATACCCAAACTCTTAACTAAAAATTATTGTCAAAATGAAAAAAAAATTATCTTCAAAAACCAACGTCATGAGCTGGACATGGTTGCACACACCTGTAATCCCAGCACTCAGAAGGCTGAGGATTACCACAAGTTTCAGGCCAGCCTGAACTACACAGGGAGACCCTACCTCAAAAAAATAAAAAAACAAAAAAAAGTCCTATTTCATACTCCGTACTTCCTTTAAATGTCTTCTCTAGACTGTATCCTTAAGCCTACTCCAGAAACAAAGATTCCCCTCCAATATAGTTCCCACAGTCACAAAGAATGAGGTGAGGTCACAGCCTTTGCCTTAGTACTGATGCTCAGGTCCAGTTCCAAGTTGGGACTAGTAGGTGCTCTACTCTCACTCCACAAAATACATGTGTCCCAAATAATCTTCCAGTCAGCATTAATGTAAAACACTAAACAGAACAGGAGAGTTCTGAAGGAAACATTAAAACACTCAAAAATAAATGATCCGCTCATATGCTCAGCTACTCTACATTTTCCAATCCATAAATTACCGTCCAACTTTCTCCTTCCCAGATTCACTGCTCTGAACATTGCCTTTTCCCACCACCCCATTTTGAAGTTCTACAAACTGTTTCCACCTGTCCTAACAGGAGGCCAGAGGTACACTAATTCTAATTTTGGTTCTTAACAGATCCTTCAAGGATTCAGCAGGAAATATTCTTAACCCAACCACTCCTAGGACCTTTCAGTAGTCTGACGCCAAACATTAATATTCTCTCTCTCCTTCACACCCCACCACAACATCTTTTTGAGACAGGCTCTCTGTTTATGATGTTATTGCCCAGGCTGGTCTCAAATTTGTGGACTCAAGGGACCCTTCCACCTCAGCCACCCAAGTAGCTGAGATTACAACGCAAAAGCATGGCTTAATTCCCTCCTTTTTTTTTTTTTTTTTTTTTTGGTCTATTTGAGAGAGGGTCTCGCTCTGCAGTTCAGGCTGGCCTTGAGCTCACTTTGTAGCCCAGGCTGGTCTCAAACTCGCAACGATCCTCCTGCCTTCCTGTCTCAGCTTCCCCCGAGTACTGGGATTACAGGCGTGCACCACCACGCCTGGCCTCCCTCCTTTTTAGAATTCAGAAATACTCACTCAGTTCTGTTGAAAATGAAAGTATAGGCCCAGTGATATAGCTCAGCGGCACAAGCGCCTACCTGGCAAGCGCAAGGTCCTGAGTTCAATTCCCAGTACCAAAAAAAAAAAAAAGAAAGTGAAAGTATAATTAAGAATTTTTAAGGTGTTCCCATGTGCCTTCTACTTTTCACTTCGTACTCCTTCATCTCCTAATATATCCTCCTTACACTCTCACCTCCCATAAGCCACTGATCTCTCCCCAGTCTCCTGCTGAAAATCCGTCCTCTCATTGTCCACAACTGTTCCCACACCTTCCTGAGTCTGCCTCTCCCCACCCACCATACACGTCCGTCATTCTCCAAATTCACCCTCCACACCCCTCACCACCACAGGCAGCCACAGCCACATTGCATTCTCTGCAGACTGCCAAGTGCCCATGCTCTTCCATAAAAAGCCTGGCCACTCCGGTCCTGCCTCCTCTCCAGCCCCCAAACTGCCTTATCTCCCTGTGCTCTGCACATGGCAATATCTCTAAGATTAGCGCCCATGGTCTTGCTGGAGTTCATTTTTGCTCTGTATACACACATGAGAGGTAACCAGAGCTCATTCACTCCTGCAGTCAAAAGCTACCACCTAATTCACCTATCTTAGAGGACATGCAAACATTTACTCAATTAAAGAGAAACAAGAATCCCCTTCCCCATAGGCACGTACAAATTATTAAAACATCAGTTATTCATTGAACAGAATAAAAACCAGAAAATATTTTCAGATATCCATCTAACAAAGATTAAGTATTCTGTTACTTAAAATATAGGACCTATTATACAACTTAAGATGTTCCCTCATAACTAAAAATGCAAATCCATCTAGCCATCATTACTATCAGACTGACAGATTTAAAATCTTGAGAACACGTGTGTGAGAACTGGGAAACTGCACTGTCAGACAGTGGTAATAAAAGTATATACTGGTACTAGGTTATGTTTGGAAGAAATTTGAAATACATATTTGAATATGTGTATACCTATTGCAGACAGCTGGAAAAAGATGAAGAGGTGTCCCATGGCTAATGCTCACAAAACACAACTTCATGTACAAGAAGAAGGTATGTTGCAGCATTGTTTAAAAGCAAAAATACGAAGGCAATTTAAATACCCATTGATGGGGATGAAATAAAGGCACATCCATAAAATGAAACACTTCCCAACCATTAAAAATGACAGAGAACCTCTAAGTCAGCTATTAGGGAACTAGTTCTAAAATCAAGTAAGAAATTTAAGCTGCAAAACTGTGTTTAGCATGGCTTTGATTTTAAGTGCCCAGAGTGCACATACAACACATTCAATACCAACACACATAAAATACGAACAAAAACATGGGGCCATACAAACAGTCTTGTCACAATGTGCATTCAGGGTACATGCATATATAATTGGACACATATATGCAAGGAACACTACTGGTAGGAAACACTGAATAGTTCTTACCTACAAAGCATGAGATGGGGGATGATCCTACACCATGCCACAGGGTTTGATTTCAAATTCTTATAAAAGCCAAACACAGTGGCACACACCTGTAATCTCAATATTTGGGAAGCTGAAGCAGGAAGATTGCTGAGAGTTTGAGACCAGCCTGGTTTACATAGTGAATTCAAGGCCAATGTGAACTACATAATGAGACTCTGTCTCAAAAAAGGGCAGGGGAGGTGTATATTACTTTTAAAACCTAGAATTTCAGCAGGGCATGGTGGCACATGCCTGCAATCCCAGCATCAAGAGACTGAGGCAGGAGAATCATTACTAATTTGAGGCCAGCCTGGGCTACACAGTGAGTTCAAGACTAGCCTGAACTAGTGAGACCCTCTCTCAAAAAGACAAATAATTAAATATAAAACCTAAATAAATAAATAAATATAAAAGAATTTCATAGGTGATCAGAACTGTGCCTTACACACTTGATTTTTTTTGCCTCAAACAAGAGCCCTAAATAAATGATAAAGCCCTTAAAAAAAAAAAAAAAGGATATGGGCCACGGATGTAGCTCGGGGGCATAGCCCGTCTGGCAAGCACAGGGTTGTAAGTTCAATTCCTGGTACCAAAAAAAAAGGATACTCCTCTAGTCCAGTACTTAAGCCCCAAGGCTTTTCATGAGAATCATCCTCAGTGCCACTACCAGCACTCCCAGAGAAGGGAGCCGTCAAGAGGCAGCTAGCGCTCCCGACTTCCTCACCACGCAAGTGTCACATAACCCCTCATGACAATCACAAGGTGGCACTTCCCAAACATGCCCTCCATCTCCTCAGGGAAGGACACAGTGTGCCATGCTCTTCCCTCCCCTCTTCCAAAAAGCTCTCAGAGCAGGCGCTAATCTGAGTTTTAAAATGACAACCAACCAACCAACGGATAAAGTGTTAATCTGGTAAGAGGTAAGGAACAGTCCTCTTGGAGTATTCCCTTTTTGAATTTGGAAATCCAAAAAAATAAATAAAACAAAATAAATGAATAAATAAATAAGTTTGGGAATCCAGATTGTAATCTAATGGAACAAACTCTAACAATGACAATTATAAGCAACTAGATAAAAAGCAAAGCAATAATTTGGGGACAAAGCCAGCCTTTGTTCCTTCTAATCATGTCACATTCCTACCTGTCTACCTTAATGCTGTCTACTATAGTGTCAACAATACCTTATTTAAAACTGTCACTACCTGGGTATGGTGGTGCAGGCCTGTAATCCCAACATGGGAGGCTGAGTCAGGAGGATCGCTGTGAGTTCAAGGCCAGCCTGAACTGCACAGTGAGACCCTGTTTCAAAAAAAAAAAAAAAGACAAAAAACAAAAAAACCTGTCAACTTCTCACCTTTATTCACTTCACTAACTGAGAATACTTTTCTATAGGGCTAAAGGGAACTAACAATTTGCTAAGAATGAACCTGCACATAAAACAGCAACATATTTTAGGACAGCTACCCCTATAAAATCTCAACACATATACTGCCTTGTACTCTATTCCTACTTCTGCAGAAAAGAACAGCACAAAGAAGCAGGAGTCAGAAAAACTGAAACTAATCCCAGGCCAGCTTATTCTTGCACAGTGCCTATATACTTAGCTTCTTTGCATCCACTTCTTTTTTTCCTTGTCTTTTTGAAACAGGGTCTCACTATGCAGTTCACACTGGCCTCGAACTCACAGCATCTCCAGAAGGCTAAGAACCATTAGTTTTCCCAAGATCCTATTAGATCTAAAACTCCAGTTCAAGACAATTCTAGATCTTCCTTTTTTTCAAACCCACAGGAAGTAAAAAGGGAGATACTACATAGTAAATGTATCTTTACATCGCTATCCTCCTCCCTGGACACTTACTGAAGTCCTGATAAGTCCAAGTATTATTCTAGCATTATCTGCTGCATTTATGAGCAGGAATGCACACATGACATGGTCCAACAAACTATTAAAACTAAATCCATTCTAAATATGGATTCTATTTACATTCTAAATAAGATTTACATTATATTTACATCATAGATATTTATATTCTAAATATTTACATGAAAATCGGAGTTATCAAAAATCATGTTTCTATGAGAAAACTATGTGACAACGAAATAATATGCTGTTAGGCCCAAAATTCTTACTATGAAAAGTACAGATAATATAGTGTAACATAACCCAACTATAGATATATACTACAAAACTGATAATCTCTTTCAATTTAAATTATGCAGTTCAAAAGATTAGTGGCCAGGAGACCAGCCTGGGCTACACTGTGAGTTCAAGGCCAGCCCCTGACCCTGCCTGTAGTGAGACTCTGCCTCAAAACAAACAGATTAGTGGCCAAATATAGAAAATATCCCTAGGAAAGACAGGGTGCTTGGCAACCCACTCAGGTCCCCTTCTGTCTCTCTCTCAGAGAAGCTTTCTTTCCCCCCCAATAAATACATTCTGCTCTTAAAATATATATATATATATATATGGAATAAAACTAATTAACCGGTGGAGTAAGTTGCTTTATCTCTGGAAGATGCTTCCAAAACATTTGGAAGTATGACATGCAATGTTTTAATTTTCCCTCATTCTGTGCTTTTTTACTGAAAAGCAGCAGAAAAAGCACAGAAAATAGCCACCCTATCAAAGATCCAGCCTCCTTTGCAGCTACCTATGGCCACCTAAGTTCCAACTAAGAATACGTGACCAAAAGTCATGTGCACAACTTCTAGGTCTGTAGTTAAGGGAAGAGATGTGCCTTCCCCACAGCCCATTCCTGCACTGTGGATGTGGTAGGGAACTAGCTGCCTTATACAATAAAGAAAGGGTAATTCCTTAAGCACAGGAAAGCAACAAAAAGGAAGGAACCCTTTGTTCCCCTTGTCACAGGGCCATCACATCAGGCTTAGGTTGTTCACACTCTTGTTTTATGAGGAAAAATATGCTTCTTGTTTAAGCCACTTTTTTTAGCCAGACACAAGCCTAACCTCCATTCTAAAGATACATGTAGTTCAAATTTATAAAAAGTATCCCAAATTTATAACAAATTGATATTAAATATAATAGCTACCTAGTAACTCAATAAAGCTGAAAGTCTAAATTCTTATTTTAAGTCACAATAAAGCTTCCTATTGGATAATCTCATTACTGGCATTACTGCTACTATACCCTCTTATATTTACATGGCATACTTTTACAAAGCCTTCATTAAAGCCCAAAGAAAGTAAAAAGGCAGATCTCATTTCACATTCTCAAAATCCTGGGCAGGGCAACTGGTGCTATCCACATTTGGCTCCCAGGGCGTAGAACATACAGAAGCTATTTGGCTCAAGACTGAACCACTAAGGCATGGTACTCGGGCAGTATTGGCATACAGCTCCCACCTCTGCGTACACACACCTGTGTTCATGTACATACACCTGCTATGTGTGAGGCACTGGAGATCAATGTGATCAAGACCTACTGCTGAGCTGGGCGTGGAGGCTCACGCCCAGTACTCTGGAAGCTGAGGCAGGACAGTTGCTGTGAGTTCAAGGCCAGCCTGAACTGCATAGAGAGATCCTGTCTCAAAAACGACCAAAAAAAAAAAAAAAAAAAAATACACCAGACTTACTGCTGTCCAAATGAAACTTAAGATCTAAAGGGAGGGAGAGACAGACATTACATGAGCAACTCAATACATGAACAAGCTGAAAAATATGCAGCTATCTGTAGCAAGGACTATGGAAAGAAAAGCAGAGCATGGCCAAGGAAGCTTACCAGGACTAGGATTTAGGGATGGCCTCTCTGAAACAGGATTAGGGCTGAGAACTATGGGTATGAATGAAAAAGAGAAAGAGAAAGAGAAGGGGAGGAAGAAAACCCCACAGAAACATACACGCATCTCCACAGGAACCCTATGGTAATCACCACCAACCTATCTTACAGATAAGGAACTGTTGCTGTGAGACATTACCATACCTAAAGTTATACTGCCAGCAAGGGAGAGCCTGCTCAGAGTCCACATCTGCCCGACTGTGGGGCCTCTGGGTAGTCCCTCAGAGCAGGTGATCTGTCCACAGTGTCTTGCTGCCTCATCTGCCTCCTGCAAATGGGTAACATGCAGACTTGGAAAAGATACCACAGTTTGAGCACTTTTACACAAAAGCATGCCAAGATGCAAGCCATAACCACAAATGTCCATTAATTTTTTTTCCATTAAATTTTTAAAATTAAAATTTGCATTGAAAACTTTATAGACTTAGAAAACTTAAGAGTTTATTTAATGAACAGGAATGTTATTTAACATAGAGTTGCCAGACATGGTAGCCCACACCTGTAATCTCAGTACTTGGAAGGAACTGTTGGAAAGGTTCCTGAGGCAGAAGGATCCTCACAAGTTCAAGAGGTGGGAGCTGTATGCCAATACTGCCCGAGTACCAACAGTTCCTGAGGCAGAAGGATCCTCACAAGTTCAAGGCCAACCTCAACAACACAGCAAGACCCTGTATCAAAAAAACCAAACTTAAAAAAATGTTTAAAAAGGAGTTGATGCTTAAAGCCATTTCATAACATATCAAAGCAGTTCACTAGCCCCCCCCCAAAAAAAACTTAAGCATTTTAATTATGGGAAAATAAAACTCAAAGTGATTAAAATGTGATTAGAGCCACATTTTAAACTATTATATTTGATATATTCCTCAAAAAAGATGTGTACGTATAAATATATTAACAGAATATATTATAGACAATACATGTATGTCTCACACAGTATGTATATCTTGCCAAAAACTGACAGTAAGTACAAACTTTTAAAAACCACCTTCTAGAAGGGCGGGAACATAACTCTGGTAGAATAACCAGTTGCCAAAAAACCAAAATAATCCTATTATCAGCAAAAAATGTCTGCCTACAAGGAACCACATCGTTTTAGATGTCCAATGGAAGGCATTATCTCCAATAAAAAAATTTAACTCATGATACAATTCTAGAAGACTTCAATGGAAAGTGTAACTTTTTAAAAACATTTTGTTGGTTTATATAATGCTCTATTCTCAAGTCACTCTGTCTTCATACACCACAAAAATGTAACTAAGGCTGTCTGTAGCCACTACACTAGGAAACAAGACTTGGCTTCAATTACCTAACATGAATGTTAAATTAATCATTTAGTCTTATGAATTGTACATTTCACTTTCACACATCCCAAGGTAAACTTGACAACTCTAGCTTAACACTACTGAAACGACATAGACAAGATTATAAAAGAAACCGGACATGGTGGCTCACACCTATAATCCTAGCACTCTGAAGGCTGAGAGGCAGGAGGATCACTGGGAGTTCAACGCCAGCCCAGGCTACATAGTGAGTTCAAGGCCAGGCTGAACTACATAGCAAGCCCCTGTCTCAAAAAACCAAACCAATAAACAAAAAACCTGCCTAATGGTTACAATATTCATTCATATAAGTCTTTTGGAAAGCATAAGCACTACATATATATTGAGTGCTATTATACTTGGCATTGGATTCCTTTTGACAGTACAAACTGTGGTATCAAGTTTCAGAGGAACCTATCTGATAGTTTCAAATAGTATCTTTACTTCTAAACTGAAAACAGACACATGCATATGGAAGTTAAACCACCAAAAGACTCAAGAGAATCTTAGGATTGAGCTACCTCACAATTTAAATTACTGCCTTAAAATACAACAAAAATTTTTAAAACTAGTAAAATGTTGAGTGACAAGCCAAGTTCTTGATGAAGACTCTCTCGGAAGTTCTCAGTTTTGCTGCCATGTAAACTGGCAGGTTATTTTTTCCTGGGTTGAGGAAGAGTGCAAGACAAATTTGGGGGGCATGCTCTTGCAATGCAAGACTTCTTTCAATAAAGAGAAAGCTAATGCCAAAGCCAAAACTGACACACACCTAATAGCAAATACCAAAAAATTCACAAATTAAGCTCCCTCATCTGTTAAGTCTTGCTTCTAATGTCTTGTACAAGGCTATTTCTTCTTGTATAGTTACTTCTACCCAGATTTTTTTCCCCATAATTAGATACTTGCCAACCACAAGCATGCACACAGAAACACCTTTGGGCAGTCTAAATTTCTAAGCTATTTCTTAAAAAAAAAAAAAAAAAAAAAGTATTCAAGTAATACCCAAAATTCAACGCAAATTACCATCTTTCTTTGGATTAGTACAAAACAAAATACATGCCAGAGTCCATGGCATACCATATTTATAAAAAGTTATCTCGAATTTTACTTTCAGAGATATTCCTGGCACTACAAAAGCCTATAATCATAAACACAAGAAGCCTCCAAAAATAAAACTGATAAGCCTTCAAACAATAAAAGGGAAGTTTTCCTAACCAAGGGTCTTTTTTTGCTACCCATATTCGCTATCCACACAAGACACTGTCCTTAAAAGGAGTATTTTCATTTATCCTCGGTGTTAGCACCTTAAAATCTAGGCTTATTTTTTAATCCCTAGCATGCAGTAATTATGTAATTTGTAAAAGGTTCTACCAAAATGTCCTTAAAATGTTTACAAAGTAATCTCTTATCTAAATTGGAAATCCCTAAAAAAATTAATAAATAAACTGCAAATTCCTAAGGATAACAAAGATAGTGTCACTAGGTTATTTAGTCCATTCCCCAACCCTATGAATAACTGGCACTCATTCACGTCTATTCCTTCAAATCTAAAATTTTTGAAACTTTCACCAGGTATAAAGGAGTAGTCTTTCACCTTACAGACCGAGGAAAGGACCCTTCCTCCCAGAACAATTAATCTCTCAGCTAGACCTCTCAAGGGTGAATCTGAACCTTTAAGAGACTTGGTAGACACTGACAGGAGTCCTGAACTTTCTGGCAAGGTTTGAGGGCTACATAAATTTGGACAGCTACCATCAACACCACTTCCAGGCCAAGGCAAAGGTCGCCCAACTACTTGGGTACTCTCAGTGTAAGTCACCTGCCCCTTAAAAATCTAGCTATCACCAAGTAAACTTTTTTCTTAACTGTTTGTTTGAAACTTAAGCATGCGAAACTTTGTCTCCTAACTAATACTCTATCTAAAAGTAATACTCTCCCCAAAAAAATTATGAAAAACTCACAACAAAAGCAGTAATTCCAATGAATTATTAAAACACCCAAAGATCAGAATACTAAATATGTTCATTCTTAATCCATACAAGAAAAGTACAAAGGCCTACAGGGAAAATGAAATTCTTCTATGAAAAAATGACCAAAAATAACTTTAAAACTTTCTTACAACTTATCAATACTCAAAAGGATGCCTATAATTAAAATTAAGCATGTAGAACAAAAAGCACCAGGTAATACTCAGTTCCTTCCACTCAAAAAGAAAAAAAGAAAAAAAAAAAACAACTGACTACATACTTTTCAGGGAGGGGGTCTGAGAAGTTTCACTAAGTGAACTCATCTCGAGGTTTTCACTTCTGCAAACCCACAAAGTTAACTCCACGCTGAAAACTGTACGTGGACACAATCCCTAGGTTAGAACCCTGAGTCATCACTCCAAATTCGCCAGGATTTGTAGTAGCGAGTTGTACCCTAGCGATAGAGAGAGCCCTGTCTGACCAGCCGGCTGGCTCCTGGCGGCCCACATGAGTGACCTTGGCCGAGTCACTGCCCCTCTGGGCTCGGTCTGCGCATCTGTGAAATGGACTACAGTGCCTCCTGGCAGGTCAAGCGGAGGCACAGAGCAACCCTGGGGAGACAGCCCGGCACCAATCTCTGCGTGCGGAAACATCATAAAGGAGTGATTTTCCGGCAATCTGATGGAATGCAAGGACCAAATGGTTGCCGCCACGCGAGGGCTGCACCCAGATCCCAGGGTTCGCATCCGCGAAGGGTGGGCGAAAGGCACGGAGTCCCCGACTCGCCGCTGGGCCCTTTTTAACTATTTCAGGCGAGGCAGGCGCCGGGCCCGGGCGGCCGCGAAGCCGGCGCGGGTCGGCGCCCAGAGATAGCGGGCGAAGTTCGCGCGAGGCG